>NC_064642.1:238057579-238357579 GCF_023864345.2 Schistocerca serialis cubense
GATTATTAAATTTTGATGCCTATAGTGCTGCGGCAGAGTGACAACACGGCAGAATGACTGGAATCTCTCAAGGTTCGATGTACGTATAGTGCGGGTTAGCGAAGTGAAGTGGGAAAAGTTCAGGATTTCTGGTCAGATGAATACAGATTAGTATCAACAGCAGCAGGAAATGGTATAGCAGGATTATGATTCGTTATGAATAAGAAAGTAGCGCAGACAGTGAGTTATTGTGTACAGTTCAGTGGTACGGTTGCCCTCATCACAATCGACACCAAACCAGCAGCCACAACCGTGGTTCAGGTAGACACACCGACGTCACAAGCAGAAGATGAAGAGATACAAAAAATATATGAGGGTACTGGACAGTAATTCAGTATGGAAAGGGGATGATTATCTGATACTCATGGAGGATTGGAATGCGATAGCAAGGAATGGAATAGAAGGCAGAGGTATGGGCTCAATAGTAGAAGTGAGAGAGGGGAACGAATGACTGAGTTCTGCAACAAGTTTCAGCTAGTAATAGCAGATACACTGTTCAGAAGTATACCCTGTTCAGAGGTATACTTGGAAAAGATCCGGAAACACGTGAATATTCCAGCTGGATTTATTCATCGTCACACAGAGATACCGAAATCATACACTGGATTCTTAAAATGGTTCAAACGGCTCTGAGCACTATGGGACTTAACTTTTGAGGTCATCAGTCCCCAAGAACTTAGAACTACTTAAACCTAACTAACCGAAGGACATCACACACACCCATGCGCGCGGTTCCAGACTGTAGCGCCTAGAACCGCTTGGCCACTCCGGCCAGCCTGGATTCTTAGGTGCACTCAAGAGCAGATACACAGTAGATTCGTATCACAATTTACTAATGATGAAGAGCGTACTTTAGTTTAAGTGAATCGTTCGCAAGAATCAATGTGAAAAGAAGTGAGATATTGAAACTCTGAGCAATGATGAGACGTATTAGAAGTCCTTTAAGGCGGTAGGTACTGCGATAATGAATACCACGTTGTTGATTCCAAACAAATGGCGGCAGGCATGCACGCGTAGTTGTTTTTGTTCAGAAGTAAACGTTTGTAGAACAAACTGCACACAATTTCCTCTTTTTCAAGACATTCTGGAGAATGTCTTGAAGACTTGATTTGGAGGTGCTAAGTTCGTTGTTCCATTGCGCTTTGTGAAAACAACGCTGACGCATTACGGCTGCACATCCATTACTAAACAGTGCCTGCTCACAACCGACTGGTCGAATGCACGTCTGTTTTTGTTTTTTTATAGCTGACAGTGCAAGCTGCCACTGTAGCTCCTGGGACGACGTGTCTTACACACCAGGAATAAAATCAGTCTAAGAACTTTTTGTACGGACGGTGTATTCTGTACCTACATCCATTCGCAACAGCTCACTGTGAAGCGCGTGGGAGACGGTACTTCTTTTTGTACCAGTTCTGAGGGCTTCATTCCGTTTCATTCATGCATGGAGCGCGGAAAGAATTATTACTTGAATGCCCCTGAGCGCATCCTGTAGTACTGACAGGTGGGGGAGGAAGAGAAGAAAGGAAACTGGGACACCTCGTCCGCAAGAACTCCGGATCCACGCATGGAGGAGAGTGGGAAGGGGAAGGGAGGGAGGATGGGATGGCGAGGGAGAGAGGAGGGTGTTGATAAAGACGAGGGAAAGGAGGGCAGACACATAGTCGGTCACAGGCCAGCCACCGTGCTCTCGGCCGTTGTATAATACTAGTAGATACGACCCCTGGGGCTGGGCGAGGATTTGGCAGAGCTCAGAGCTCAGAACTCGGCGCGCAGAGTCCGCGGGGATCCCCCGGGCCGGGCCGCGCTTTAACTGCGCACAATCAAGACAAATGACGGCGCGCCGGGCAGCGCGCGGCGCCGCGTGGACACAGGGCTGAGTCCCCAGGTCAGGCAGGCAGATCCTGATCCGACCGTTACCTGCGCTAATCGCAGGCTCAGGGCCGAACGCGCGCAGCTTCGCCTCGCCTCGTACGGACTAACGATCGCTGAAGCCCACGACGCTGAAAGCTGCCCACGCTTCATGGCCAGTAATCTAACCGGCTGCTGGAGGGCGCTCTTCTAAATGACTTCTGCCGCCACCCGCCGTCAGATAACTCGTTCATGAGTGCTGTAAAACTTGGAAGCCTTCCGGCTGTAGAGTCACCAATGAATGCCATCTCTCACGCTTGAGCCACGATGGAAACCTTCAGCCCCCGACATATCTATTCTGTAGAGATTCCATAGATAAAATTAGCCAAGTAAGAACTCACACAGAGGAAATTCAAATGGCTCTATGCACTATGGGACTTAACTTCTGATGTCATCAGTCCCCTAGAACTTAGAACTACTTAAACCTAACTAATCTAAGGACATCACACACATCCATGCCCGAGGCAGGATTCGAACCTGCGACCGTAGCGGTCGCGCCGTTTCAGACTGTAGCGCATAGAACTGCTCGGCCACTACGGCCGGCTCACACGGAGGAGTAGGACGACTTATTCTCTCCATTTTGCACCCATGAATGGAACAGGCAAAAACACAAACACATTGGCTTGATAAAAAGTGAATGCGTGTGGTGTTTTCTTTTCTTTTTGCTGTCAACATTAATGGTATTTACAAAAGATTTCGACAAAAGTATTGAATAGTACATACCAGAATACGAAAAGCCGTATCGAAGTAATTTTGTATGCAATTCTCAACCCTCCATTTCAATATCTTTCAGATCGGAAGAATATCAGAGACGGTCAAAACTAATTATCCTTTTTGCTACACGCGATCTTGGCTAATAAAGATTTTGCAAAAAATCAACTTACACAGTAAAACAGATAACTGTCTCTATGCTGACAATGTCAGGTAACTACAAATTAATGAAGAGTCTATTCCGCCGTGGAAACAGGCTAGTTCTGTGGCGGTAGGATCCACGTGTGTGCAGGCAACGTGGTGCATTAGTGTATGAAGCTTCACATTTTCGCTGGTGATTGGAGGACTGCTACTGGATTAAGAGCCATAGGCACAGGAACAGGGCGTACAAAAATATGTGCGACTCTTCTTTATGCTACTGTTGGTTTAGATGTATTCGTGGACGTTCGTAGGAGGTGTCTCGACCTGGAGCTCTGACACTGCATTTAAGATGCATCGGATAGACGATGTACTGTGTACGAACCGCCATCAAGGACTCTTCCACGTCCCCACATGGCTGCCTCTAAGGACCGCATCTGGGCGCCAATAGAGATGCTTGGGCACGTCACAGGGCGCTCCCTACATTGTCGCGAAATGTGTGTGGCTGATGTGAAACTTAAACTAGTCCTAACACCTGTTCTGCTGGACCTCCACTTTTTCTTTCTTTCTTTCTTTCTTTCTTTTGCTTGTGCCTTTTGTCCCGCCGAGACGCAGGGCCGGCATGGTTAATCGGATGTGGCAGTGTTGGTTTACGGGGTGGCCGGATGCCCTTCCTGCCGCCACCCCGTACCCCCTGGAAAGGAATTAGTGTACCCCAACTGTCTGCGACTAGTGTAATCTATGGAATATTGCGAAAGTTTTCAGATGTCTGCGAGCCGGAACTGTAACTGAGATGGAACGTGGGGACTAGCCCGATATTCACCTATGGGGATGTGGAAAACAGCCGAAAAACCACACCCAGGCTGGCTGGCACACCGGCCCTCGTCGTTAATCCGCAGGGCGGATTCGATCCGGGGCCGGCGCGCCTACCCGAGTCCAGGAAGCAGCGCGTTAGCGCTCTCGGCTGACCTTGCAGGTCTACTGCTGGACCTCCACTATTCAGATGTAATCCTACGCGGCAGGTGTGATGAGAAGTCGAGGCGATCAAAAATAACAGTGAATGCAATATTCCTTTATTTGGACGTGTCAATGCTTTACACGACCTGCCAGGATGGCTGCGGCCACAGAGGTCACGTGACTACCGTACGCAGTTTCTCCTTCGACACTAAGGAGCACACATGTACATGTACCTCAGGACCTCGCATTATAAATGAAATGAAACGAAATGGTCGTTTGGCACTATTGGCTGAGGTAGTTCGGCCACATAGTGCCAGCCTTTCTACGCCTCTTCGGCGACTTGTGCGTCGATGACGGTCAGATGAAATGATGAGAAGGACGCTAACAACCAGGCTCCGAGCGGTGAACACCTCCGACACTGCTGGAATCTAACCCAGGACACCACTATCTAGAGGCAGCGACGCTAAGCACCCGACAAGAAGCTGCCGAATCTCGCACTACAGATTAAGTGCCTATCATGTAATCATCACCGCAACGTAAAGTCTCTCTTATCTAGTACTCTAGTTGTGCCCGTCCACAAAACAAAAACATTCGCAAACTCCTCCTCTGACGCTACCTTCATCTTCCGGAACAAGCTACCCTACACTCTGCGCACAATTAAATGTCCTTTTTTTTTTTTTTTTTTTTAAATCCTGAAGGACTTCCTTTTATTAACGTCATAACTTCTTCCCTAAAAGAAAACACATACGGCCAGTAACGTTCTCTCAAACAGCAACGCACTTATATTTCTTTCTCTATCGTTTCTCAGTCAGACATGGCACCTCCTTTAATCCCTTTCTTCATTGCGTTTGTTCTACATCTCTCTCCTCTCATTCTCCCTCCCCTACTGGTGCCAGTGGGCTAAGTTTAAATCTACTTGCCTGTAATTAGCGTTTCTTGTCTTGAAATAAGACAGTCTTAGTTGCAAATTTTTGTATTTTTTAATTGGCAATGACGCGTTTCGTCCTTCCGGGGTATCTTCAGATTAACCTAGGGATGTAAAATAACATTGTGAGGCATAGTTACTTTAAAAAAGGTGGTACGGGAATAGTATGAGACAAATTTCCAGGTTTCAAAATGTTTTTTTACATCCCTAGGTTGATCTTCAGATGCCCACAAGGGCGAGACGCGTCATTGCCTATAAACAATCAAAACAATTTGCAACGAAGGCTCTTATTTCAAGAAATTCATAACCGGTTGCTGTACCAGAAACCCAGCAAGGAATCGTCTTGTTCTACGTGTGCGCGTGGACCCTATTTCCGTTCTCTGCATGAGCTTCCTGCCGCCTTCACCCGAACCACCTGGGAGATAAACAGAGGTGCGCTCCATCATGGACGAGCGAGACTTCCCACCTGACGTAAGGAAGCCAGATTAGGGTGGAACGGCTCGTCAACAGCGAGGTAATTAGAGAAGGAACACAAGCTCAAGTTGTATAGGACGGGGAAGGAAATCGGCTGTGTCCTGTTAAAGGAACCATCCCAGCATTCGTCTTAAGAGATTTGATGAAATTACGAGAATCGTAAATCTGGATGGCCGGATAGAATGCACGGCGAGGTACAAGACACAGGCTACCATAAGTCACGGTTTATTCCTGTTCCACTCATGTACAGAAGAGCGGAAGAATGCCTAGATGCATCTGTGCACGCTAAATTAGACCAGCCTTGTCTTGCCGGTTCTTACGGGAGTGATACGCCGGTGATTGTAACATTCTCCTACATTCCGCATTTACTACCCGTCTTCGAAACTTCGCAAGTAGGCTTTGGCGGGACAGGTGACGTCTGTCTTCAAGGCGACTGTTAACTCGTAATTTTCAGCACGTCTTTGACGCAATCCCTTGGGTCAAACAAATCTGTGTCCATTTGTGTTACTCTTCGTTGTAAACGTTCAATACTCATCTTAGTCCTATTCCGTATGTCTCTCACACACTTGAGCAATATCTTAGGATGAGTCGCAGGGTATTTTGTAAACAATCTTCTCTTAAAAACCATCTTATTTGTTGGCTGACTGTATTTTCCCAAATATCCTAGCGATGAACCTATATCTGCCATGTGGTTCACCTACTACTGAGCTCACACAACAGTCCCAACACATAATTACATCCATATATTTGCATGAGTTGACTAACTCCTACTGCAAATCATTCACGCTGTACTTGAGTCCATTGTCTTACCACGGCGCTATTTAACTCGCTCACAGAGCTTGCAAGTCTGTCAATGAGAGGCTGGAAGACTATATTCGAGGCCTGTATAAATATACTATAAACTCTACATCTACATTTGCACTTTGCGAATCTCTGTGATGTGCATCGCAGAGGGTACGTCCCACTGTACTAGCTGTTAGGACTTTTTCGCGTTCCGTTTACGTACAGAGAGCGGGAAGAATGATTGTTTAAATGTCTCTGTGAATGTTGTAATTAACCTAATCTTACCCTCGAGGTCCATTTGGGAACTGACACGTATGGAGCTGTAGTATATCCCCAAGACCATCATTTAAAGTCGGTTTTTGTAACTTTGTTCTCGATATAGTTACCGTCTGCATTCAAGAATCTGTCAAATCAATTTCTTCAGCATCTCTATGACAACCTCCCGCGGGTGAAATAAACCTGTGACCATTCGTGCTGCCCTGCCCTGTACGCGTTTAGTTTCTCCTGTTAGCCCTCTTTGGCACGGATCTCACACTTAAGCAGTATTCTAGGATGGGTCACAAGAATGATTTTTAAGGAATCTCCTTTCTAGACCGATTTCATTTTCACAGTATTCTACCAACAAACCGAAGTATGTCACCTGCTTTACCCACGACTGGGTCTGTGTGATGATTCCATTTCATAACCCGATAAAGTGTTACACCGAGGTACTTGTATGAGTTGACTGGTTCCAACTGTGACCCATGGACATTATTGTCATAGGATACTATTTCTTCTTCCTTTCATGAATTACACAATTTTACTTTTCTAACATATAAACGAAGTTTACTATCTTTGCACCACTTGGGAATCTTTTCAAGGTCTGACTGAATATTTGTACAGCTTCGTTTAGACTGTACTTCTCTGTAGATAAATGCATCAGCTGCGAAAAGTCTGAGGTTATTATTCTCTGCAAGGTCATTAGTAAACAACATGAACAGCAAGGGAACCAAAGCACTTCCCTGGGGTACACCCGAAGTTACCTCTACATCTGTCGATGACTGTCCAGCCATCACTAGCTGCGTTTCTCTACCAATAAATCCTAAGACCAGTCGAAAATTTCACCTGGTACCCGTGTGATCATAGTTTTGGTAATAAATGAGATATGGTACTGAATCAGTGGAGCGAGAATTAATCAAATCAATCACTACGTAGGTAAACATGACTTGATTGCTCTGTTTACGAAATCACTATCGCAGAATACCAAACTTCGTCCTCTTCTTTTCTGCATGGCATCACGGTTCCCATCTCGCCTTACAGCAGTACCGAAGTGGGACGGAAATAACCGCCGTGTCTCGGTGCTATTCGGGAGCGCGACCCGCTTGTCACTGTCGGCCACTGCCGCCCACGCTTTGAACACTGGACGGCGATCCGAAAGCGGTGGGCGGCTGCCGATACTGGCTGGTGACGTCAGCAACGACTCTTTCCGTGGGAGTGGACAATCGGATCTGTGGAAATAGGCGGGTGGGACAGAACCGAAGAGACAGCATACCAGGAGGCCTTCAGTCACAGATCAGTACGTACCGTAGGCTGCTCTGAACGGATGTGATCTTAGCTGAGGCTGGAGTCTCGAGTAGTAATTTAGAAACCACTAACCAGTCACAAAAGTCAGAGACTGTAATCAACCTTACACACAGTGTGCCCCGTTTATCTTGACCACCGCAAATAACGTTTTGGCCAGAAGCAAAACAAAAAGATCTGTCAAGCAAATGTTGTTCATTTACCAGTAGGACACAGCCTGCATGACTGCCTTCCTTGTTAACTTTGTTCGTAACGAAGATATGAAGACCAAAACGTCTTTTTTAAACTCTATATTTTTTATTTCGCAATCCGCTTTGTCTCCTAAAGATATGTTAGAAAACGTATCCCAGCGTACCATTCACATAAACACGCCGTTATTAAAAATTGACACAAAACTGACTTTGACTTTCCTGTACAACCACACAGTGCAATTATCTGGGGTAACGTAACTCGCCCACTTGCTGCAGCTCACCGTAAACAAATGGAGAAACAAGTGAAATGCACACTGGTCATTCAGTCATCCGTCTTCAGTTGAAGACTTGTGTGAGCAGAGTGTGCACTAAAGAGGAGAACGTAGAAATGATTCTCCTTTGTATAGAATGTTAGTTGCTAGAACAGTAACTGAAATAACGCTTGTTTACTGTCAACTTCAGCAAGTGGACGAGTTACATTGCTCCGGTATGCGTACTGAGTTCTTCTACACGAGACCAAAAATTAATTTTATGTTACATTTTTAATAACGTCTTGTTTACGTGAATGGAATGCTGTAATATATTTATGAACATATCTTCAGGAGAATAAGTGGATTACTGAATAAAAAATACAGGATGTTATTTAAAAAAGACGTATTGTTGTTCATATTTTCGTAACGAACAAAGAAAAGAGGAATGCAGCCGAGCTGGTTAATGTTCGCCTGACAGCTAAACAACATTTACTTGATAAATTTTTTATTTTGCTTGTGGACAAAATGTTATTTGGGGTGATCAAGATAAATGGGGACACCCCATGTGTTAGAATAACCAAGTTCACTCAAGTTTGCGGCAATCGGAGAAGAGATGGGAGTTCTATACTTCAGATACGCAGGAAGTTATTGAATTGCACCGTGTGGCTGCACCAACCTGTGATTTGCATCCTGTACTTATAGGGAACTGTATTTAACGATTGCTCTGAAACGACAAAAGTACTTAATTTAAACACAGTTTTATTTGACGCAAAGCTAGCTCATGGGCTATCGTCGGTCTCTCTGTCCAACCTCACTCAACCTGTTTACCTACATACATTCGGCTTCCTTCGTCTACTTCCCTTTGGGGATATTACTGTTATATAATTATTTTAACCGAAATTCTTGAAAAATTCTTCAGGCAGCCTATAAGGAAATTCATTTGTCACATGCTACTGAGAGAAACCTGTCAGATTCCTCTCACATCACCCTAACTTTCTTAACTGTTCATTTGCTTTTACCGCTTGCTACCTATTTGCGAGTGTTATCAACCTCTCAGAAAGAAGTGTGCCATTGTATCTTTCAGGTTTCCATGATTAATAAATAATGATATGTGCCCGTATTCCCTGCCCCTTCCCCAAGCCAGCTAATAAAGGATAACAAAGAGATCAATTAACAAAGGCACCATAGGGAGATGCTGGCGTATGTCTGGCTATTTACACTTTGAGTAAGACATTTCCTTGCTGTAATGAAAAGTCGCTGAAGATCAATTTCCGCCAGTTATTTCAATGTAATCATAATTAGGGCGTAAGTCTGAGTAATTGAAGTCAGCCTAATAGCTATCTCCCTTTTTACTAACAATTATATATAATTAGATACTCCTCTTAACACGGCAAGGAATAAATAAGTCAGATTTTATAGAAATAATAGTATTTTCTATCTGTTGTAATGTTTGGAATGAAAACATTCTCGCTGGAGTGGCCTGACTCCTGGGCAGACCGGCTGTGATTTTCTTAAGACAATAGCCATGGGTCCATCACACCCGAATGCGCTGAAGCGGACAGCCTTTTGACTGAAGATGGAGTACAACCCTCACCCTCTGGGTGCTGTCAGTGGCGGTTGCGTGTGGACCGCTTTTTCGTTATCTAGTTTAGCTGTTTCGAAAATATTACGAATGAACTGATAGGCGTGTGAATTTCCTCTTGTCTCATAGGCTAGCGATGTGTCTAGAGCTTTGACTGGCAGCTAGTATTTGCCGTAGACTTCTCTGGCATCCATCATAAGAGAGAAGGGGATTTCTGATAACAATTTTCCTTTCTCTGATAGGTCAAGAAATAACCACGAGCCCTTGCTGGTTGACGAGGGTTTTAGTGGTAGCTTTTTTGGTGGGACACCGGAAATAGACAGAGGATGTGTTCAGACAGCATTCAGGCTCCGATATTAGTGTGAAGAGCACAGGAGGTGCGGGGCTGCAGCATTAAGATGCGGTTGTGAGTCCGGTACGGCGAATACCGATGGGTGTTCTCATTTCGCTATAAAAGTTTAAGCGAGACTGCAACAGTGTCAATTTTAGGAACGCAACGATAGCTTTGGATATTTACGTAAAAGTTTATTCATGAATCTTATTTTAGTTATTTCAATTCTTTGGCGATTTGGGAAGGGATGCTCACTACAGCGAACCATGTGTTACCATGTCTTGCTTGTTACCTCACCTAGTGTACGTATTAATCCTACTGCATATCTGAGTACGTCAACGGCCACCAGTGTATTCGACACAGATTGATGGAAATCCCGAATGGTTTGTAAAGCAATCTACGGTTCTAAATACCAAACATTGTACGCTGTTTGTATTTTCTAAATAAACGAAAACGCTAGAAGACCTTAAAGCACTACTACTTTCAAAACACTACTGCAGTTATTTATTTATGCTTCATCGCTTAAAGTCGATTCAGTTTCGATCTCTGGAAGTAAAATCTTTTTTTACTTTGTTCCCCGGTAACTTGTTAGCCAGATGTGTTTATTATGTGTAACTGAGACAGTTTAATGCTTCATATGCATTTTGTTATTTTTGAAAGAAGATGTTCGTTAAGTTTAGATTTTCCCCAAGTGCATGGATTCCGCTCAAATAAATGTGAAGTAACTCAATTCTTTTTATTATTATTTCAGTAGTTGGTAACCTCTATTACTCTTTGATTATGGGTTAACCAGGACCGTAAACCACGCTTACATATGAAAGTGTCCTTGATAACTTCGTTGTGCAAACGTTGGTCCAAATTACAGGTAGCGTTTCAATTAATCTTCCATTGCAAGGATAGTTCTCTTTTATATAGTCACCTCCCAGTAACAGATTCTTTTCTCTACTAATGGCTGCCACACATGTATCACTCCGCGATCTTGAGAATGCTCTTAACTAACTATCAGCTTCACAAAATTATTCCCATGAATATTCAATCACTATCACGACTCAAATACTTTTCCTTACCAGCTTCAAACTCTTTACTCTAGAAAACAAATTCCTTATCCGCGCTTTTGGGCCGCAGACGGGCCGTCCCCGTTGACCACAAGCTACCGACTGACTCACCCCAACCTCTCGAAGGAGCGCGCAGTATACATATCTGGAATTGCGTGACTGTTGGCGCGAAACTGTAACGTCCAGAATCTTCTAGCACGTCAGTGATACCGCAACCACTGTAAATGAGCTTCCGATTTCGATCTTTATTATTGGTAGGCATATTCATTACGCTATCCTTGACGGATGCCTTACACGACAGTAAACAGCAAATGAGTTGCCGAAATTTTAAATAAATTTTCTGGAACCGATTGGCTGTTTACTTTATTAACTGAAATACTTATAATACAAAAAAGAAAGAAAAACCCTTCAAACATAAGGAATGACACAATATAATCAAAAAGAAGAGACTCGAAACCAAACATGAAAATACAAAATGAGTTTCCTTATGCACTGAATACAACACGAAAAGAAGCTAAGCCACAGGCTTGCACCACCAGCTCATTGGTTGTTGATGAGGACCTGAGATCTGCTCACACGCCAGAAGGCGCTTACCCTGGTGTAGGGGTGACTATGTCCCTAGTAGCACAAGTACATCAACGGCCACCAGTGTATTCGACACAGATCGATGGAAATTCCGAATGGTTTGTAAAGCAATGTACGGTTCTAAATACCACACGCCGTACACTGTTTGTATTTTCTAAATAAACGAAAACGCTAGAAGACCTTAAAGCACTACTACTTTCAAAACACTACTGCTTAACCCTACTGATTGACATTTAGGAGCCGGCCGGAGTGGCCGTGCGGTTATAGGCGCTACAGTCTGGAACTGCGAGGCCGCTACGGTCGCAGGTTCGAATCCTGCCTCGGGCATGGATGTGTGTGATGTCCTTAGGTTAGTTAGGTTTAAGTAGTTCTAAGTTCTAGGGGACTGATGACCTCAGAAGTCGAGTCCCATAGTGCTCAGAGCCATTTGAACCATTTTTTTTTTTTTTTTTTTTGACGTTTAGGAAAAACTGACGATGGAATAGAACTCTGCTGCATCACAGAACCCTTGTCTGCAATACAGCTCGGGATATGTTCAAAATCCGACATGGCCTCTAGCAAAAAATTAAAGTTGACAGGAGAGGGGGCAAGCAAGGGCATTTACTAGTTTGGCCATCCTAATTTCGGTTTTCTGCTATTTTTCTACGTCGCTTAAGCCTAAAACCGAGACGGTCCCTGCGGAAACACAGGCCGACTACCTTTCCTACCAACGTCTAGTCAGAGCTGCTGCGCCGACTCACATAACTTCGCCTTCGACAGAACGCCAAACAATGACGTCTGTCTCCTTTCTTCCCTTTTCGCTCCCTCTTCATAGCTCGCGCTGCGCCTGGCTCCACCGCTTCCACGAACGCAGAGCGGCGGGTTGCGACGCTGCAGGCGGAGTGTCATAGAAGAAAACGTCTTATGTACGCCGAAGGTGGAGATGCCAACACACGGACTAAGCGTACCGGTACTGTCTTACCGGGACACGGTGAACTTGTTGCGCGCGGAAAGTGTTTATTAAAATTTTCACCTTCAGGTCACACAGATGGTATCCATATTACATGAAACGCTTATGAGTCGCCGCAGCCATGTTCTGCGGTTGTTACGAAAGTCACATCTTTGCCACAAAATAAGGATTGTATTTCTTCCTTAGGTTTTTCAGCATTTCGCCGTTGCCAAAGAAACTGAAAGCGAAAGGAGAAGGACATGATGGGAAACGTATAAACATGACAAACTGAACACAGTTATACAGACAGCAGAACTTGCACCTGCTGGGACACTGTTGATACAATGTACCGCATTCACCTTACTTTTACTAAGCATAAATGCAAACTGTACCACAAGCGGCAACAGAGAGGTAATGAAAGCAACGTCGCCACATGGCACTAAAGAACAATAGATAGCACTGTCGTGTAAGGAATACAAGCTTATTCAGCAAAAATCGTATATAAGAAAATTTGCATTTATGCCATTCACAAAATGGCATATACACAATGCCGGAAAAAAATTAGTACATCTTTTACATGTTTCCTGTTCATTCAATATTTATTCTTGCAACAGTGCATATGGAGTATATGAAATGATTACATTTACCGATCAATAGCACAAGCGGTTCTGAGCTAATAGATATCGACCCATGCTGGAACACCTATATTAGTACTGGTGTAGCCTCCACGGGCGGCAATGTTGACACTGACTCCGGCATCCAGTCGATCGTACAGATGACGAATACCGTCCATTGATACGTTATGCCACGCCTGCTCGACCATTTCACGTAGTTCTGTAAGAGTTGTTGGTTAACGAGTCGCACGAGTCACTTCTCATCCCATCGGTCCTAATACATGCTCGGTTGGAGGCATGTCCAGGGATCGTGCCGGGTAGGGAAGTTGGTGCACTTCTTTCAGAGCACGTTGAGTTTCACAGGCAGTGCGTGGGTGAGCATTAGCCTGTTGGGACAACACATCACCTTCCTGTTGCAAGAACGGAAAATAACGGGTCTAACAACATGCAAAAATGACGACAAGCAAAGATTAGTAGAGATTTGTGCACTGATCTATGTGCGAAGCATACAACAACTACCACTGTCACACCTTAGCAAAATATCTGGCAGAGAACTCGAGAAAATTCTTGTCCTATGTAAAATCGGTAAGCGGATATAAGGCTTCCATTCACTCTTTTGTTGACCAGTCTGGTGTGGCAGTTGAAGATAGCAAAACGAAAGCCGAAGTTTTAAATTTCACGTCAAAGAAATCGTTCATAAAGGAGAATCTTGCAAACATAGCGTCATTTGACCATCGGACAGACTCTCGTCAAATAAATCGTTCATACAGGAGAATCTTGCAAACATAGCGTCATTTGACCATCGGACAGACTCTCGTATGGACGGCATAGTTGTAAGCACCCATGGCGTAGGGAAACAACTGAAAGAAAGCAAATACATCACCACGTCCGGATGGAATAAAAAAAATGGTTCAAATGGCTCTGAGCACTATGGGACTTAACTGCTGTGGTCATTAGTCCCCTAGAACTTAGAACTACTTAAACCTAACTAACCTAAGGACATCACATACATCCATGCTCGAAGCAGGATTCGAACCTGCGATCGGAGCGGTCGCGCTGTTCCAGACTGAAGCGCCCAGGACCACCCGGCCACAACGGCCGGCGCCGGATGGAATCCCAATTCGGTTTTACAAATAGTACTCTATGGCATAGGCTCCTCACCAAGCGCGCGACCACTACTGTCGCAGGTTCGAATCCTGCCTCGGATATGGATGTGTGTGATGTCCTTAGGTTAGTTAGGTTTAAGTAGTTCTAAGTTCTAGGGGACTGATGACCTCAGAAGTTAAGTCCCATAGTGCTCAGGGCCATTTCTGAACCCTCACCTAGCCTGCTTTTGTCATGAACCTCTCGCGCAGCACAATGTCCCAAGCGACTGGAAAAAAAAGCGCAGGTGACTCCAGTATATAAGAAGGGTAAAAAACGGACTCTCAAAATTGCAGACCACTATCCCTAAGTTCAGTTTGCTGCAGAATCCTTGAACATATTCTCAGTTCGAATATAATAAACTTTCTTGAAACTGAGAAGCTTATGTCCACAAATCAGCATGGTTTTAGAAAGCATCGCTCGTGCGAAACTCATCTGGCCCCTTCCTGACGTGAAATACTGTGAACCGTGGGTGAAGAACAATAAACAGACTCCATATTTCTAGATTTCGGGAAAGCATTTGACTCGGTGCCCCACTGCAGGTTGTTAACGAAGGTACGACCATATGGAATGAGTGCACAGATATGTGAGTGGCTCGAACATTTCTTAAGTAATAGAACCCAGTATGTTGTCCTCGACGCCGAGTGTTCATCAGAGACAAGGGTATTGTCAGGGGTGCCCCAGGGAAGCGTGATAGAACCGCTGTTGTTCTCTATATACATGAAGGATACGTTGGACAGGGTGGGCAGTAATCTAAATGGTTCAAATGGCTCTGAGCACTATGGGACTTAATATCTGAGGCCATCAGTCCCCTAGAAATTAGAACTACTTAAACCTAACTAACCTAAGGACATCGCACACATCCATGCCCGAGGCAGGATTCGAACCTGCGACCGCAGCAGCAGCGCGGTTCCGGACTGAAGCGCCTAGAACCGCTCAGAAAATGCTATTATTTCAATAAAATCTGATTGATATATTCCTTGCCGTGTTAAAAGGCGTATCTAATTATAGATAATTGTTAGTAAAAAGGGAGATAGCTATTAGGCTGACTGCAATTAGTCATACTTCCGCCCTGCTTGTGATTACATTGAAATAATCGGCGGCAGTAATCTACGTTTGTTTGCTGATGATGCTGTGGTGTAAGGTAAGATGCGAGGTTGAGCGACTTTAGGAAGATAGAAGACCACTTAGATAAAATTTCTAGTTGGTGTGATGAACGGCAGATAGCTCTATATCTGGAAAAAAGTAAGTTAATGCGGATGAGTAGGAAGATCAAGCGTGTAACGTTCGGTTACAGTATTGTTAGTGTCGTGCTTGACACAGTCAAGGAGTTTAACTATCTGAGCGCAACGTTGCAAAGTGATATGAAATGGAACGAACATGTGGGGGTTGAGATAGGGAAGGCGAATGCTCGACTTCGATTTATTGGGAGAATTTTAGGAAAGAGTGGTTCACTTGTACAGGAGACTGCATACAGGGCGCTGGTGCGGCCTATCTTGAGTATTGCTCGAGTGTTTGGGGTCCGTATCAGGTCTGATTGAAGGGAGACATCGAAGCAATTCAGAGGTGGGCTGCTACATTCGTTACTAGTAGGTTCGAACAGCATGTAAGTATTTCGGTGATGCTTCGGGAACCAAACGGGAATCCCTGGAGTGAAGGCGGCGTTCTTTTCGAGAAATGCTATTGAGAAAATGTAGATAACCTGCATTTGAAGCTGACTGCCGAACGATTCTACTGCCGCCAAAATATGCTGTGGGTAAGGACCACGAAGATAAGATTGGAGAAATTAGGGCTCATACAGAGGCATATACGAGGTGCGACAATAAAGTAATGAGACTGATTTTCCTTGCAAGATGTGGCAACCCTGCAGGCTTGCGTAGGCACAATATCCTTGATCTTGGTCTATAAGCTGGTTCTACTCCAAGCGGCACATCGATGCAACTGCTCAGTCGCGAGTTGTGCTGTAATAAGTTAACATGTGTTTGTGTCTCTCGTCACGGAAATTGAACCGCATAATATTGCGCAACGGTATGCCATTTGTTTTTGCGTTAAATTGGGTGAAAACGCGACGAAAACTTACGGTAAGCTTTAGAAGGCTTTTGGAGAGGAGGTTATGTCAAGAGCGCAAGTTTTTCGCTGGTATAAAATGCTTAGTGAAGGCAGAGCGAATGTTGATGCTGAAGACCGCAGTGGACGAGCATCAACCTCACGGACGGATGTCAACTTGGCCAGGGTGCGTGAACTCGTACGATCTGATCAAAGATTATCCGTGCAAATGATTGTAGAAAAACTGAACATCAATCGAGAAACGGTTCGTCTAATAATAACTGAAGATCTTGGTATGAGAGAGATCTGTGCAAAATTGGTCTCCAAAAATCTCACATCACAACAGCGAGAAACACGGAAAAATGTCGCAGCCGATCTGTTAGAGCAAACAGAAATCAATCTAGAATTGCTGAGCCGTGTTATCACTGATGAAGAAATTTGTATTTTTTTCAGTAATATCCACAGAAAAAACGCCAAATTTCGCAATGGTGCTCAAAGAGTTCACTCAGACCAAAAAAAGCTCGCATGTCAAAGCCAAAAGCGAAATGCATGCTTGTGTGCTTCTTTGATTCCTAGGGAATTGTTCATAAAGGGTGAGTGCCTCCTGGACAAACAGTTAACCAATATTACTACAAGAAATTTTAGAAAGACTTTGTAAAAGAGTTTTTTTTAATCTTATGGGACTTAACAGCTAAGGTCATCAGTCCTTACACACTATTTAACCTAAATTATCCTAAAGACAAACACACACACCCATTCCCGAGTGAGGACTCGAACCTCCGCCGGGACCAGCCGCACAGTCCTTGACTGCAGCGCCCTAGACCACTCGGATAATCCCGCGCGGGTGTAAAAGAGTTCTTCGTGTCCGTACCAACATTGCTGATAATTGGATTCTGCATCACGATAATGCGCCATCCCATACTGCCCTGTCAGTACTGCAATTTTTAACCTCAAAACAAATTTCAGTACTACCACAGCCACCTTATTCACCATATATCACTCCGTGTGACTTTTCCATTTTCAAGAGTCAAAACGGCGGTCAAGGGACACCATTTTCAAACAACGCAAGATGTCAAAAAAGCTGTGACGAGGGTCTTGGAGGATATTACAGAAGATCAGTTCCAGAAATGTTACTATCAATGGCAGAAGTGCTGGAAAAAGTTGTGCAACCAGAAGGGAACTACTATGAAGGAGACAACAGTAAACTTGACTAAAACGGTAAGCAACATTTTTTTTTTCACATCAGTCTCATAACTTTATTGTCGCACCTCATAGACAGTCGCTTTACCCTCGCTCTTTTTGCGAGTGGAACAGGAAAGGAAATGGCTAGTAGTGGTAAGGTGGCTTGCGGAGTATCTATGTAGATGTAGATGTACAAACGTCCATATTAGATTTTTGTTTCGGACACACAAAACTGTTTGACGCAAACCATGTAACCAGTTGTTGCTTCACGTACAATTATATTGTTAACTGTGTAACATCGCCTTTTGTTTTCTGTTGTGTACGTAGGATGTTTGAAAAAGGACGTTTCCTGTTGTCCTGAAAGTAAAACAGTGTTGCACTACAAAATAAAATCAAGCGCTTCTCTTTTTACAGCAAGCGTGTGCCGATATTTGCTAATAACTAGTAGTGACAGGATGGTCGTTAAAAGTTGACGCATAAGTACGTCATAGTATTTGGGACTGCAGTCTTCCGGTTGCGTAAGGTGAATAGACAGTGCAGTGTGTGGTGTCAGGAACAGAGAAGAGAATGTGAACAGTGTTCCCGGGAGGAGGCAGAGTGGAGCAAACAGAGCGCAGAATAATGTGGACGCAACAAAAGCGGACGCAGCGGCACTGCGACACAAAGCCTGCGTGCGCTGAAAGAACGTCGCAGCAGGTAGCAGCCGGCAGACCACACGTGACAGAGTGTACTCCGGTGGGTATAGGGAACCACAGTTCGGCCATCTCCTGCCTCAGCTCTGGCAGCCACTCAGTCCGTCAACTAAGAACGCAGATGGCAGCAGTTGAGGCCCAGAACACCAGCTGCCGTTAGTGGCCTAGACACTGACGGGACGTAACACACTGATCTCTCTCCCTCCCTTCCCTTTCCTAGTGAATACCGACAAGAAACATAGCCCACCTACTCGCTGGTAGGCTGACATTTCGAAATTGTTTTCGACTCGGTGCCTTAGTGTGTCTCTATTTGACCAAAAATCGGGCCAAGGTTTCCTTCTGCCATTTATTCCTCGTTCAGTCTCTCGCAACGACTTGTACGGGGTGTTCAAAAAGTCTCTCCGCAGTGCCGTATAATTGTTAGCCGCTCGAGCCTTATGCCGCAGTGAATACAGGGTGTTACAAAAAGGTACGGCCAAACTTTCAGGAAACATTCCTCACACACAAATAAAGAAAAGATGTTATGTGGACATGTGTCCGGAAACGCTTAATTTCCGTGTTAGAACCCTTTTTAGTTTCATCAGTATGTACTGTACTTCCTCGTTTCACCGCCAGTTGGCTCAATTGAAGGAAGGTAATGTTGACTTCGGTGCTTCTGTTGACATGCGACTCATTGCTCTACAGTACTAGCATCAAGCACATCAGTACGTAGCATCAACAGGTTAGTGTTCATCACGAACGTGGTTTTGCAGTCAGTACAATGTTTACAAATGCGGAGTTGGCAGATGCCCATTTGATGTATGGATTAGCACGGGGCAATAGCTGAGGCGCCGTACGTTTGTATCGAGACAGATTTCCAGAAAAAAGGTGACCTGACAGAAAGACGTTGGAAGCAATTGATCGGCGTCTTAGAGAGCACGGAACATTCCAGCCTATGACTCGCGACTGGAGAAGACCTAGAACGACGAGGACACCTGCAATGGACGAGACAATTCTTCGTGCAGTTGACGATAACCCTAATGTCAGCGTCAGAGAAGTTGCTACTAAACAAGGTAACGTTGACCACGTCACTGTATGGAGGGTGCTACGGGAGAACCAGTTGTTTCCGTACCATGTACAGCGTGTGCAGGCACTATCAGCAGCTGATTGGCCTCCACGGGTACACTTCTGCGAATGGTTTATCCAACGATGTGTCAATCCTCATTTCAGTGCAAATGTTCTCTTTACGGATGAGGCTTCATTCCAACGTGATCAAATTGTAAATTTTCACCATCAACATGTGTGGGCTGACGAGAATCCGCACGCAATTGTGCAATCACGTCATCAACACAGATTTTCTGTAAACGTTTGGGCAGGCATTGTTGATGATGTCTTGATTGGGCCCCATGTTCTTCCACCTACGCTCAATGGAGCACGTTATCATGATTTCATACGGGATCCTCTACCTGTGCTGCTAGAACATGTGCCTTTACAAGTACGACGCAACATGTGGTTCATGCACGATGGAGCTCCTGCACATTTCAGTCCAAGTGTTCGTACGCTTCTCAACAACAGATTCGGTGACCGATGGATTGGTAGAGGCGGACCAATTCCATGACCTCCACGCTCTCCTGCCCTCAACCCTCTTGACTTTCATTTATGGGAGCATTTGAAAGCTCTTGTCTACGCAACCCCGGTACCAAATGTAGAAACTCTTCGTGCTCGTATTGTGGACGGCTGTGATACAGTACGCCATTCTCCAGGGCTGTATCAGCGCATCAGGGATTCCATGCGACGGAGGGTGGATGCACGTATCCTCGCTAATGGAGAACGTTTTGAACATTTCCTGTAACAAAGTGTTTGAAGTCACGCTGGTACGTTCCGTTGCTGTGTGTTTCCATCCCTGATTAATGTGATTTGAAGAGAAGTAATAAAATGAGCTCTAACATGGAAAATAAGCGTTTCCGGACACATGTCCACATAACATATTTTCTTTTTTTGCGTGTGAGGAATGTTTCCTGAAACTTTGGCCGTACCTTTTTGTAACACCCTGTATACCGAAATGAAACTCAGTGAAATACAAGTTATTAATTTATTGAATATTCATTTTTACTTACAAATTTTCACATTACATGTTGAAAGTGTCCCCCCCCCTCCATCGTTGTTGAATACACAATTCAATTCATCTGATCATGATTTTATCTTGGAACTCTTTCATTAGGTCCGTGTTTGCATAGAAAAACAGTAATAATAAATTGGGTCCGCCTTGCTGCAAAACACCTTGTTATTCGTTTATTTCTTAATTCTCCCAAACTAGTTTCGGCGATAAATATGATGATGGTGATATTTGTCGCCGAAACTAGTTTTGGAGGATAAAGAAATAAACGAATAACAAGGTGTTTTGCAGCAAGGCGGACCCAATTTCCGATATTACTGTTCATCTAATCATGTTTCCTAACACAAGTTGGAACATTTCTGCTGTAACAGAAGCAGTGAAAGTGGATATCGCAGTTTTCAATTCATCGATCGATTTTGGACGGTTTTTATAGACAGTTGCTTTCGCTGCACCCCAGAGGAAAAAGTCAGGTGGTGTTAGGTCAGGCGATCATGGAGGCCAAAGTCCCTGTGAAATTATGCCATCACCAAAACCATCAGCAAGCAGTGACATTGAAAAGCGAGCTGTATGTGCGGTTGCACCATCTTGTTGAAGATAACCGTATAGTATTTCACATAACACAAGTTCTTCTATGAACTGGTACAGATTATCACTGCAGTATCGTTGTGCGTTTATCGCTTCATTGAAAAATATGGGACCCACAATCCGACGTCTAGAAATTGCAATCCAAACTCCTATTTTCACAGAATGAAGTGGTTCCTCGTGAATACGCAATGGATTTGCAGTACTCCATATACGAGAATTTTGCGTGTTCATGTACCGGGATAAATGAAACCACGCCTCATCAGTGAAAAATGTTTCATTAAGAATATCCCTTCCATTTTGTTGAACGAAAATTTTGAACCATTGACAATAATGCAGTCTCTTGCCATGATCAGTATTTTTCAGTTCTTGCACGACTATCACTCTGTATGGGAAAAGTTCTAATTTTTTCCTTATAGATAGCTGTGTGGGCCGTTCCTACACTAACATCGATTTCCTGGGCGAGTTTTCTTACTGACTTGTTCGGACTCATGGACATTTTATCGGAAATATCGAGTAGTTCATCCTCAGACAAAACGCTAGGACGACCACTTATCGGTGCATCTGTCACTGAACCCGTACTTCGAAATTTGTTAATCAAATCTCGCACAGTATCGCGATGTGGGAGTGTTGTCTCCGGTAAAACTGAATTAAATGTTTGACAAACTGAAACTGTGTATTTACCGCCAGCTTTGAACACTTGTTCGACTAAAAACACACTTTCTTCAATGGTTTGCATTTTAACAGTGACAAAAACGAAACAAACTAACAAAGGGACTAAACTTAAACGTTCACGTCAACACGTAACGACACACACCAACGATACTACTGACGCTGGCTGAGATAAACGAAACAGTGGAATGTTGGGAGAGTCCACTTGAAGGGAAGTAACCCAGGCAAGCGAACAATCACACGGCACGCGCGGCTAACAATCATACGGCACTGCGGTGAGACTTTTTGAACACCCCGTATAGGTGGAAATCCGAAGTAGCCTCACGGTTCACAGTCCACGCTAAACTGCCTGTTCTTCTATAACTGGCTGCGTAAGTCAGTCCAGAGGTCAGAAAACGGGCTTCAGCGGAACCATGTCCATTAAGGCACTATACAGCTCAAACCAACCTTTAGGTAGAGATCAGATTTACTTTTTTGTCATACACTTCATTTGTAGCTGTGAAACATAACTTTCGTCGTAAAGTACAGATTCTCCATGCGAATTTTTCATTTTTCACTAATGCGAGGTTCACTTTTCCAACAGGCATATATGCGAGCGATTGAGGTACCACAACCCTTTCTGCGAGAAAGGTAGCCTTCATTTCAACAGGAGATACAAGAATCGTAATACGAGGGCGTGCTCAAATGTACTGCCTCCGAATTTGTCACGTGAAAACTCATAAAGCTTCTTAAATAAACCAACATTAATAACATTCTACATATTTATTCATCATCTCTACATACAGAGTGATCGTTAAGAAAACCGACAAACTGCAGACTAGACTTGACCACTGCTTCTATGTTTCGATACAGTGTATCGATACGTGAAACTGTTTCAGTGTTTCGGAACGGCTGTGGTTCACTGTTTCGGAACAGTGGTGTTTCGTTCCGCCCCTGTCTCGGATAACCGGACCAGATTCGATATCGAGCCAGACACAGAAACTGTATCGTTGTTTCAAAATAAGGCTGTTTCAGTCCACGTGTGCTTGGAACGGACTAATTATATCGAAACAGTGATGTTTCATTCCGCTCTGTGTCGGACGAGATTCGGGCTCGGCACAGGTACTGAAACACAACATACCACTTCGTGACACACTTTCAAGAGTGTCGAAATCTTTTTGACAAGCAATAGCATGAAGCTTAAGATATCCGAAAATAAAGTTTCGTTTCTAACTGACTGTCCTATTCCGAAATGGCGTAACATGTGCTTCATAAACACTAACCAAACAATGAAACAACACATACTATTCACATTCAAAACAATAAATATGTGAAAATCATTCAGTTAAATTACACTTTTTTATAACATACGCTTCTCTGTTCATGTACAGTAATCATATTAAGAAACGCAAGTAAGCCTACAACATTTTGAATAAGAAAAAGGCGTGAGTGACAATTAGACATATATACAAATTTGATGTAGGTATAATTGCAAGCAATCTGTTTGACATATTACTGATAGTGTAATGGTGAACGGGAAGGGTTGGGAAGCATGGTGAATTTACAGTAACGGTTCTAAACACCTTGAAACAAAATTTTTTTCTGTTATATTTTGTTATTTATTCGAATTATTTAGCATTATTTGTGAGTCTATAGTCACTGTGCCTATTATCCACAATGATTCCCTTTGTGTGCATGGAAATTAGCAGGATGGGTATATTACCCATACTAACGGAATGTGGGATCCCAGTAGCATATCTGTTGTTTCTGCAGTTTGCTCCCACCTCCAGTTCTGTTCGTGGTGCTTCTTCTGTCTTCAGCTATGGCTGTCCTCAGCCAATTGAAAAGTATGAAAGTCACACGACACGAGGCCGGCCGGGGTGGCCGAGCGGTTCTAGGCGCAACAGTCTGGAACCGCGCGACCGCTACGGTCGCAGGTTCGAATCCTGCCTCGGGCATGGATGTGTGTGATGTCCTTAGGTTGGTTGGGTTTAAGTAGTTCTAAGTTCTAAGGGACTGATGACCACAGATGTTAAGTTCCATAGTGCTCAGAGCCACACGACACGAAAACAGCGCATTTGCTGCATGAAATACGAAACTGCCAAGACGCCTAAGTGATAGTTTCATACTTTCTGCGATATGATTAGCGCTCTCGCGCCTCATTTATATGGACATACTTATACACTAGACATTCAAGATGATAAAATGTGTAGGTTTATTAAATTACGAAACACAAACTGTTTCACTGTTTCGAAACAGCGTATCGAAACATTATGTTGTACTGTTTCATTTGTTTCGAAACAGTTACGTGTTTCAGTTTGCCCATCTCTACTGCAGACACAGATTCCTCACAGGAAATGGAGGAGAAAAGATCCTATGAACGTGTGTCCGGAAATTCATTGTTTCCACGGTAGATAGCACCTCTGACCACGTGCCGTGTGTTCCTCGTGTGTTGCGGGCTGTGTGGTTGAGGCAGCGTACTGTAAGCAGCAGAATGGTCTGGTATTCATGTCGGGAACAAGCCGAGATGGTGTCTGTGTACGGCCAAGCAAATGAAAACGGTCGAGAAGCACCACGGCTATGCCAAAACATGTACTCTCGTAAACACCAATCATATCACACAACATTTCAAGTCCTTTTTGGGTGTTAGTGTGATCATGGCTCCTTACAGATAGACGACCGTGCAGGAAGGCGACGGATTGTGTGAACAGAGATTTGGAGGGCCGAGTTCTATAGGATATTGAGACGAACCCTAGTACGAGGGTCACTCCAAAAGAAATGCACACTTTTTTAAAATCAATCTTTTATTCTAGATGTTTGAAAGTTTTGCAGTGTATAGATACATGCTTTAGGAGCAATATTTTCATTTCTTCACATTATTTCCATCCCTCTCAACTGCCTTACGCCATCTTGGAACCAGCGCCTCTATACCCGCACGGTAAAATTCTGGACCAACCTGTTGGAGCCACTGTTTGGCAGCGTGCACAAGGGAGTCATCATCTTCAAACCTTGTTCCACGAAGAGAGACTTTCAGTTTCTCAGAGAGATGATAGTCACTTAGAGCTAGGTCAGGACTATAAGGCTGGTTTTTCAGTGTCGTCCATCCGAGTTTTGTGATCGCTTCTATGGTTTTTGACTGACATATGGCCGTGCATTGTCGTGCAACAGCAAAACATCCAGCTTTTGCCGATGTGGTCGAACACGACTCAGTAGAGTTTGAAGTTTCTTAAATGTCGTCACATATGCATCAGAATTTATGGTAGCTCCACTTGGCATTATGTCCACAAGCAAGGGTCCTTCGGAACCGAAAAACACTGTAGCCAGAACTTCTCCAGCAGAGGGTGTGGTTTTGAATTTTTTTTTTCTTGGGTGAATTTGCATGATGTCGTTCCACTGATTGCCTCTTCGTCTCTGGTGAAAAATGATGGAGCCACGTTTCATCACCTGTCACAATTCTTCCAAGAATTTCATCTCTACCATTCTCGTACTGTTCCAAAAGTTCGCTGCATACCGTTTTTCTTGTTTCTTTGTGAGCCACTGTCAACATCCTGGGAACCCACCTGGCACAAACCTTTTTTAACGCCAACACTTTCAGTATTCTGCAAGCACTTTCTTCCCATATCACAACGTAGCGTGACAATTCGTTCATTGTGATGTGCCTGTCAGCAGCCACCAATTCGTTAACTCTCTGCACATTGTCCGGAGTGTGTGCATTACGAGGGCTGCCGCTGCGAGAGCAATCCTCAATATTGCCGTGCCCGCTTTCATCACGTAACCTGCTTGCTCACCGACTAACTGTACTGCGATCGACAGCAGATGGTCCATACACCTTTTTCAACCTCTTGTGGATGTTTCCCACTGTATCGTTTTCACAGCAGAGGAATTCTATGACAGCACGTTGCTTCTGACGAACGTCAAGTGTAGCAGCCACCTTGAGGACATGCTGTGACGGTGCCACTCACGGGAACAGGTTGAACTAAGTTTGAAAACAAGCGGGAAGGATGTAGCTACACACTATAAAACTTTCACATATGGAGAATGAAAACTGGCAACGATGCACTTCGGGGCACATGTTCATAAGACCTTTTTTTCTCCATTTCCGGTCAAGAATCGGCCCCCTGCAGTTTGCCGGTTTTATTCATGTTCACCCTGTATTTGAATCCCTCTGCGGCTGGAGGGGCTCTGGATTGTAGCGTGTAATATGGCGGTATGTAACGTAGATATGTAGGTGCGTGAGAAACAGCGTGCTGTAATCGAGTCTCGAATTCAGAGTTCATCCAAACATGGAGAACCCTCTCCTTCAAGATGACAATGCCAGATCACACTCGATCGCTGCGACGTCTACAACAAAATGACGCCTTGGGTTCACCGTCTTAGTTCCTCCATACAGTCTCCACTTGGCCCCATCCGATTTTCATCTGTTTCCAGCACTTAAAGTACGCCTTCGAGGACATCACTTTGACAGTGATGATGGGGTGCAAGCAGATATGAGGTTTTTGCTCCGTCAACAAAGTCATTCTACAGCGACGCTATCAACAAACTGGTCTTCCTTTCTACATCTACATCTACATGATTACTCTGCAATTCACATTTAAGTGCTTGGCAGAGGCTTCATCGAACCACAATCATACTATCTCCCTAGCATTCCACTTCCGAACAGCGGGCGGGAAAAACGAACACCTAAACCTTTCTGTTCGAGCTCTGATTTCTCTTATTTTCTTTTGATGATCATTCCTACCTATGTAGGTTGGGCTCAACAAAATATTTTCGCATTCGGAAGAGAAAGTTGGTGACTGAAATTTCGTAAATAGATCTCGCCGCGACGAGAAACGTCTTTGCTTTAATGACTTCCATCCCAACTCGCGTATCATATCTGCCACACTCTCTACCCTATTACGTGATAATACAAAACGAGCTGCCCTTTTTTGCACCCTTTCGATGTCCTCCGTCAATCCCACCTGGTAAGGATCCCACACCGCGCAGCAATGTTCTAACAGAGGACGAACGAGTGTAGTGTAAGCTGTCTCTTTAGTGGACTTGTTGCATCTTCTAAGTGTCCTGCCAATGAAACGCAACCTTTGGCTCGCCTTCACACAATATTACCTATGTGGTCTTTCCAACTGAAATTGTTCGTAATTTTAACACCCAGGTACTTAGTTGAATTAACAGTCTTGAGAATTGTACTATTTATCGAGTAATCGAATTCCAACGGATTTAAGAAAAATGTAGTCGTTGCCAGAGTGATCATGTTGAGAAATAAATATGTGGACGTAAGAATAAAGATGTAAAAAGTTAATACGTTTGTTTTATGTAAAATGTTTGAAGAGTTTGCAGATAAAAAATTTGGAGGCTCGCCAGCACGCCCTCGTATTAACGGAGAATAATTTTTCACACAAATTCGACAGACGTGGATAACCTTAAAAAGAATTTTGATATGTGGAACAAGTGTTCTGAGACTCAAATTTAAGTCGATAAGAGCTTCTGAACGAGAAATACATGCGTGACACGTGTTTGTAAAATCATAATGGTTGATAACAAACTACTGTCGGCTACGTTAACCTCGGTCATGCTACCTTCAAAACAATACACATCTTCTGCGGTGCGTTCACGGTGGAGTATACCGCTGCATACGATGCGTGGCTGTGTTTCGAACTCGTTGCAGAAACCTTCAGACGTGCGTTTACTGTATGGTGCAGCAGGAGGTAATGCCCGGATATATGAATGAATTTTGAAAGGATTCTCCACCGGTATTATCCTGACTGGAAGACAAATATCGCCGTAGTTGGACGCTTTCCAGAAACTGCGTCGTTCAAGTGACAGAGCTTGTTAAAGCTCTCGACGTGGAGTATTGTAGTACAGTAGAATTGGAGGAGTTGGTGTTGAATTGTGTGGGAGAAGATTCGTCAGTAAGAACCAGCTGAACTGCCCGTCAAATTCTCACTTCTTGGAATGCAGTGTAGAGAGAACTAGTGGAGAAGTAGTTTTACCTGTATATCATGGACAAATTGTGTAAGCATTTGGACCTAATGTTCTTTGAAAGCTGCCCTTTGGAGAACTTCATTGAAATAATTTATCTTTGTGCAAGACATTAGTCCCTGGCGAGGTGCAAAGCTACACTGAACAGGGTTTCGCCTGTTACGAATGCCACACATTGAATGCTACATAGTGAAGGTATACCTCTACGAGTCGCTATATACAATGTCATCATCGCAGATTTGAACAGCGTGCCCGAGTAGATGACCGGAAAGTGCCACTTCTGTTTATGGGAGTACGGGGTCTAGATTCATTACGAGTGTGCTATATGCACTATTTTGATGACTCTGATGTTTAACTTCGATGGTCATTTTGAGTGATGCAACATACAGGAGCTTATTGTGAGATCATGGATTGCATGTATTCATTGACCTAATATTTCATTCGCAGAGTTTTAAGTTTTATAGCTGTACCATCCTTGTGATCAAGTTAAAAACGTTGTTCAAAGAGAGAGGCTTTGTTCCAAGTTTAAGTATCGATACGGTATTTTATTTACGCATCCGTGAATGTAACCAAAAAAAAAAATGGTTCAAATGGCTCTGAGCACTATGGGACTTAACATCTGAGGTCATCAGTCCCATAGACTTAGAACTACTTAAACCTAACTAACCTAAGGACATCACACACATCCATGCCCGAGTCAGGATTCGAACCTGCGATCGTAGCGGTCGTGCAGTTCCAGACTGAAGCTCCTAGAACCGCTCGGTCACTGCGGCTAGCCTAAATGTAACCCACGCACAGTTTGCTATCCCACGTATTCATTACTACTCTCTCTCTTTCTCCCTCCGTCCGAACAAGCCTTGGAAGGCCCAACTGTACCGACCGGCCGCCGTGTCATCCTCAGCCCACAGGCATCACTGGACACGGATATGGAGGGGCATGTCGTCAGCACATCGCTCTCCCGACCGTATTTCAGTTAACAAGACTGGAGCCGCTACTTCTCAATCAAGTAGCTCCTCAGTTGGTCTCACAAGGGCTGAGTGCACCCCGCTTGGAAACAGCACTCGGCAGACCGGATGGTCACCCATGCAAGTGCTAGCCCAGCCGAACAGAACTTAACTTCGGTGATCTGACGGGAACTGGTGTTACAACTGCGGCACGGGCGTTGGCATTCATTATTACTAGAGGAATTAAAAGGTTTATGGGACTCCTTTTTGCACTAATTCAAATGCATAGTGGAACTGTTCTCCACGTGGTCCGTCAGAAAACAAATGTAACCTTGCAATTTCTCGCTTGTTTACTGAGTAATAAACAGATATTACTCCAAATTACTACTCAGTTATTTTAATTCAATAGTTATTTCTGAAAATTAACATTCAATTCACTAGACACGCCCTGCCTTCATGACAATCATTTTTCAGATGAGCTGCCGTCGTTAGAACTGAACTGAACTCCCCCCGAAGAGGCCATGAAGGCGAAACGGTATTGACCGGCCGCCGTGTCATCCTCAGACCATTGGCGTGACTGGGAGCGGATACGGAGGGGCACGTGGTCAGCACATCGCTCTCCCGGCCGTATGTCAGTAGACGAGACCGGCGCCGCTACTTCTCGATCAAGTAGCTGCTCAGTTTGCCTCACAAGGGCTGGGTGCATCCCGCTTGCCAACAGCGCTCGGCAGACCGGATGGTCACCCATCCAAGTACTAGCCCAGCCCGACAGCGCTTAACTTCGGTGATCTGACGGGAACCGGTGTTACCACTGCGGCAGGGCAGTTGGCTGTCATCACCAGAAGTATTTTCAAATTCTTTGCATGCATTTTTCAGCAAATATAAGGTAGGTTTATGTGCTGAGAATTTAAAGAATTCCTGCTGATCCTGAATATGTGTGGAGCGATTTTTGTGAATAGGTGTTAGGATTTCACATCCTCAGTGCACTTATCCTATATATAAGAAAGGGTAAAAATGTACTTGTAGATCTTATTAGGCGATTAGAATGTGCTGATTGTAAGTCGCAGTGAACACACGTTCACCTGAGTATATGTTTCAGCTGCCATTAAGTTATTCATTACACTATGAAGTCTTTCCTACTTCTAAGCATATCAGTCAAAGAGCAGCTAAGCGCGTTATTTTTCTTTCACGGGTCAAAATTTTGTATAAGAGGGGGAATATTTTCAGGCAATTTTCACCGAACTCATACACGTTACATATTCAGCTTAGCTCAAAAAAGTGGGCCTCCTTCCTGTTGAACACAGAGTTCGGACTATCCAACGCAATATTACAGGGACGAACTTTTTTTCGATACATGAGGCCTCCAAATATTTTCAGCTCAAATCAGAGTGCTGTTAATTGCAAAACATTTCGAGCGCTATAATATATTTACTGGTAGCTGAGGACATACTGGTAACGCTGATAGCAACATTTTTTCTTTTAGTTAAATTTATGTTCATTATAAAATGAAAATGTTAATTAATAAATTTAATCACACTTTTTAATAGAATAAGATCGTTTTATTTTTTAATACTAATCAAAATGGTTCAAATGGCTCTGAGCACTATGGGACTTAACTTCTGAAGTCATCAGTGCCCTAGAACTTCGAACTACTTAAACCTAACTAATCCAAGGACATCACACGCATCCATGCCCGAGGCAGGATTCGAACCTGCGACCGTAGCGGTCACGCGGTTCCAGACTGTAGCGCCTAGAACCGCTCGGCCACTCCTGCCGGCTTTTAATTCTAATCGCATGAAAAAGCGAGTAGTCACAATAAATTAAAGTGTGATGCAAAAATGCGAAACATCGAATAGAAAATAAAATACTGTCTTGTTTCTAGAGTATGAACAGTGTTATTAGGCTAATACACACAAACATTATATATATAATTTAATTTATTTTCAAGTGATTATTAATTAAAAATAACATGTTCCTTTTATTAAAATTATTATAATATATTTGTTAAGTAGCTTCTCCATTTGATAAGAAATATAGAAGCCAAATAAAATTATAAAACATTGCTACCTGCGAAAATCGAAAAAGGAACTTAACGATTGTAAGATTCTTACGGTACACAGTGAGTTACCGATATTTCTATTGAAACGTTCCGGTCGTTTTACACTTACTAAGCGTTCAGTTCAGGATACTAATATCGGAGCATTAACTTACGGATCCCATAAATATGTTGCAAATGTAAGAGAGAGAGAGACTATCTAAGGTCCCCGTGTGAAATGACCAGCATCAATTTTTTTATCAACTTTTGAAATTTGACTATACAACATCCACGTAAGACTTCAGCAGTGTGCAAACAGTCACATCACAAGCATTGCTCATTCAGGTCCTCACCCCTCCTAAAACAATTGTTTCTAAGCACCGGTTCCTTACATCAAAATGTTGAGTTTATCTTCCTCTACATATATGTAACTTAGACCGTAAATCATTTCAAAACCTTTTCGAGAAAAAATAGAATTTATTTGACACCTGTGCCTTGTTGAACACTTTTAGTCGCTGTGTCATAACCTCTTCTTGCTGATGATCTAGGAGGCGTCATTAATATCTTTAATGTCTCGAAAGATGTTAAAAAAGAAAGTTGCAACGAATCAACCTTGCTGAGGTGACAAAAGTCATGGGACACCTCCTGATATCGTGTCGGATCTCCTCTTGCCGGGCGTAGTGCAGCGTGGCGTGGACTCAACAAGTCGTTTTAAGCCTCCTGCAAGAATATATAGTCATGCTTCCTCTATAGCTATTTACAATATCGAAAATGTTGCCGATGCAAGACTTTGTGCACGAACTGAACTTTCGATTATGTCCTATAAATATTCGATGGGATCCATGTCGGGTGATCTGGGTGACTAAACCACGAGCTCGAACTGTCCAGAATGTTCTACAAATCAATCACGAACACTGCTGGCCCGGTGACAATTCCATCGTTGTTTGTCGCTAAATGAAGGCCGTCGGCCACAGCGTTGTTCGTGGTGAGAGGTAATGCCTGAAATTTGGTAGTCTCGGAACACTTTCGACACTTTGGATATCGGAATATTGAATTCTCTAACGATTGCCGAAATGCAATTCCCCATGCGTCTAGCTCGAAATACCATTCCACGTACAAAGACTGTTAATTCCACGTTCAGAGTCTGTTAATTCCCGTCGAATGGCCATACTCACGTCGGAAACCCTTATACATGAATCACCTGAATGCAAATGACAGCTCAGTCAATGCATTGCGTTTTATATCTTGTGTACGAGGTACTACCGCCATCGCGCATATCATTATCCCATGACTTTTGTCACCAGTTTATAAATTTCTAACCGATTACTTTGAAGTAGTGTGTGCTTTCTGTGATATTTTTGAGATGTTTTTCGCTCCATTAATCGCACTCACCGTCAACGTAGCGATGTTATTTCAACATTCTCAGTAACAAAACGTTCCTCTTTCTTCTACAGCTACGTGATGGCTATGCTGTGGATAGTCTCGTCTTCCAAACTAACGACTGTGTTCACAGTACTGTTCCTACGCGTGCCTGGAACCCTACCGCACCCAGATGACATGCTAAATAACCCATTCTTAATCTTATAGAAAATATCTAGGACTATTTGGAACAGCGAGTAACAGCGCGGAGTACCTGCGTCGTTTGAGGCGCAATCTGCGCTGCCCCTCCCGCCGGAGGTTCGAGTACTCCCTTGGGCATGGCTGTGTGTGTTGTTCTCAGTTTAAGTTAGTTTAAGAAGTGAGTTGGGTTGTTTGGGGGAAGAGACCAAACAGCGAGATCATCGGTCTTATCGGATTAGGGAGGGACGGGGAAGGAAGTCGGCCGTGCTCTTTCGAAGGAACCATCCAGGCATTTGCCTGGAGCGATTTAGCGAAATCACGGAAAACCTGAATCAGGATGGCGGGACGCGGGACTGAACCGAAGCCCTCCCGAATGCGAGTGCAGTGTGCTAACCACTGAGCCACCTCGTTCGGTCGTTTAAGTAGTGTGTAAGTCTAGGGTCCGACCACCTCAGTAGTTTGGTCCCTTAGGAATTCACACACATTTGAACATTATTTGAACAGCGAGCAAAACATAGACATCAATATCTCCGCAACTCATTCATGAGTTACATCGTCTGGATGTGGTACACCTGAAGCAGTTTGTGGACTTGTTTCTTTGTCCTGTGCGCACATAAAGAACTGAGGTTAACATTCTATTCTCGTCATGTGCCCATTTAAATTTGATACCAAAGAAAATGTATCGAGTGTACGAAGGATGCTTGTGTAATGTTGAAGATGAGCGGGCGAATTTGGAAATCACGTTAATGATGTACACATTTTTTCAAGAATCGCCTGGAGAACAACTCAAGGGGGAACGACAGGGTGAAGGACGAAAATATTTCTAAAAATTCCAAAATTTTTTCCGTACTGTAATCTACACAAATGGGGTTTGCTGCAATGAATAAAGCATACAGTGAGGTTTTTATTGGTACTTCTTTTTTGAAAAATATTAATATCTTCACTGTCTAATTGGGCTTTTCCTGAGGCAGCTTTGAAAGTAGGTAAATTGACGGTTGTCGCTGTAACTCCTGTTGTGGTTATCTGAAACACGAAACTGACATATCACCCTGATCCTTACAGACGTAATTTTAGTTCATCGTAGGGATTTGCAAAAAAAAAATTTTTTTTGGCGAAATTATAGATATTTGAAAAAATGGCCATTTTTGGACCCCTGTTTTTTGGCCGAAAAAACTAAATATAAACATAAAAAAATCTGCTACGATCAAATGAAGAAAATTCAATTTGCTTCAAGGGAAATCAAAAATCATTAAAATCGGATGAAAATTGTAGCTTGGGTGACGACAAACATGCTAGTGGATGGCCGCTTTCTGCTACTTTGACCTGAAAAGCCCTCATTTTCATCCGGAAAGACCTTTACGTCTCTGAGCGCATCTTCACAGAATCGGCACATTTCATCGCCGGTTTTTATTTGAAGGGTGTTTCCCGCATGCATTAATGCAGTATCGCCTACCTTGAATACATACGGACAAATTTGAAGCAATGGTGATAATTTCTCTTCGATTGGATGTTATTTTTGGAGCGTATCTCCAAATGAGAATATTGAAACTATCGTTGACATTTTGAGTAAAAGCGCCCAAACAACGATCCAGCAAATCAGTTTTACTCAAATCGGTATAAATAGGATGGCATCGAAAACGACTTGTGGCAATGGTGTTTTGTGTTGTTCACACTCGGTTTCAAACGCTCACAGAATCGTGTGTAATATTTTGGGGAATAATTCCTCAATGTTTATACATTCGAATTCCGTAATAAAAAGAATTCGAGTTTTTGTGAACCGTCACTCAATTGTTCCCTGCTCTTAAGACTACTCTCGAATTGCCTGGCTTTTTAACAGCGCAGGAAAGATGTGCGTGAATCTCGTGCCGCACATAATGGCGGACCGCCTGGAGAGGCAGTCTTTCAGCTCTTCCTTCCTCCTGTATGTTGGAGAGGCGCTAGGGAACGTCACGGCCCCGCTCTCGCCACGGACGGACTTTGGCTCCGGGCAAGTGAGTTAGCGCCTCCATTAAGCAGAGTAACGACGTTACCCTAGCCGGGGGTAACTGCGACCCGTTTCACGGGCCCTGCAGCTCCAATCTCGCCCGCCACGTGCGGCTACCGTCCAATCCAATTCAATCCAGCCAGGAGGGCGGGAGGGGGAGGGAGGGGGAGGGGGTGTGCACCTCTCGCTGCCATTATCCACTGTGTTTTTTTTTTCAATATTTTTTATCGCCGCCTCCTAAATGCGACATCTATTATTAATAGGTCTTGAAGCTTGCCATGTCAAGTGGCGAAATTGATTCACTGGGTAACTCGAAGGCTGCCTGTACACATACCGTCCGCTGCATTGAAGAGTGAAACGAATGGATAGTTGCGTAAAAACTTGTTGGTCGAAATACTGCGTCAGATCCCAGTAAAATACCAAATTTTCATTGGCAGCCACCATCCTCGTCTCACCAGAGGCCATAAAATTGGAGAGACTCCCAATTTTACGTTCAAAGGACAGTAGCTGATTGACTAACTTAGGTCGTAAGAATGGAATCATTACAAATTTCATGATACTCACACAAAACCTTTGATGACAACAGTGGTGAAAGTCATCGAAAGGTTGGGTTTTCAGACAGAATCAACGCAGTATGTTAACAGAGCACATTTTATCCGAGGACTACGTTGCGAAAGACAATATAGTCAGTTGAGAAACTGATTACAGAAACAGCTCCTATCAAAAATAAATATTTATAAGGAGAGCAAAGAAACCTCCTAGTTGCTTTGATATACTTTAGGTCTCAATTATACTTCCCTATCAAAAATAAATATTTATAAGGAGAGCAAAGAAACCTCCTAGTTGATTTGATATACTTTTGGTCTCAATTATACTTTTCATGTTGTTTCCTAGAACTAGTTGAAACGTTCCTACATCTTTCTGATAATGTACACTGAAGCAAAACAACAAGAATGAAACTCCCCGGCATATTAAAACTATTTGCCATACGGAGATCCGAACTCAGAACCTGGTCCTCCGCAAGCAGTGCTCTCATCGACATAGACAAGGGGCGCGGTTCACGTCATTAACCCCCCGCCGGCCGGGGTGGTGGGGCGGTTCTAGGCGCTTCAGTCTGGAACCGCGTGACCGCTGCGGTCGCAGGTTCGAATCCTGCTGTCCTTAGGTTAGTTAGGTATAAGTAGTTCTAAGTTCTAGGGGACTTATGACCTCAGGTGTTCAGTCCCATAGTGCTCAGAGCCAGAGCCCCCCCCCCCCCTCCCTTTCCTTATTTAGGAGAACTTTTGCGATGTTTGGAAAATGGAAGAATGGTTATGACAGTAGCGAATGTCTGAGGAAGGAAAGGTGTTTTGATCCGTGCGCAGATAGCTCAGCCGGCAAGAACACTTCTCGTGAAAGGTGAGGATCCATTTCGAGTCTCGGTCCAGCATACAGTTTAAATCCGCCTGGAAATTTCAAAATAATGCACAGTCCGCTGAAGCATGGCAGACTGACTGCGGAAACAAGAAACACTTTTTTGTGGCACAGCTCTTGACGACAGAGTCTGGTCCAGAATGAACTACTGTTGAATCCTCAGTTTCCTTCGCAGTGTGAAAATACGCACAAAAATGTAGGTGTTGCATGCCTCAGTTTCATTCACCTTTAAACTCTCCTTGTTACCACACAAAGCAAAATGTAAAAATAATTTAAAACGAACGACCTTTAGTCTGAAATCAATAGGATACAAATATATACAAAAAAAAAAAATTCTGTCCAAACAGGCTTTGCAGACCCGACGATACTAACCAATCGCTATGCCGTCCTTCGCTCAAAGGCTCATTAGATGCGGATATCGAGGGGCCTGCTGCTTGCGTGCCTCTCTCCCTGTCGTCGTGAGTTTTCGACACCGGAGCTGCTACTACTTCTCACTCAAGTAGATCCTCAACTGGCCACACAAAGGCTGAAGAGACCCCGTTTGCCAACAGCGTTCGTCAGACCCGGACGGTCACCTAGCCAGTGCTAGCCAACCCCGACAGCACTTCAATTTTGTGCTCTCAAAGGAGCCGGTCTTACGACTGCAGCAAGGTTGTTGGCGAATATACATGCGTATTTATTCCAAATGACGATCTTAACAATAAAGAGAGAAGGTAAACAGTCTTCATCCCACAAAAGTTCTCAGTTCGGCCGACTTCACTTGGTAATTCAAAAGGTTGCAAATTGCAGTGAGGTTTCTGTTGTGTTCTCCATCACAGTCAATAAAAATGCGGCAGTTTATTACGTATTTCGAAGTGGTTTTGAGATCTAATGTTTCTCCACCGAACAACCTATGTTGCTTGCTCAGGAGTGAATTAACCCAAAAAAATATAAAGGATTATGCCTCACAGTATGTGTTGGTGTCGTGTCCTTCAGACCAGGACTGGTTTGGTACAGCTTTCTACACTAGTCAGTCTTGCACTAGCCTCAATATCTCTGCATAACAATTGTCACCTACCCTGATAAAGTTAGTAGAGCTTTGATCTCCTCTACAGTTTCCACTACTCGCATTTACCTCCATTGCCAAATTATTATTTGATGGCTCATAATGTGTCCTGCAAACTGATCTCTTCTTGTAGTCAGGTTGTGCCATAAGTTACTTTTCTTCCAAACTTGTTCAGTACCATCACATTAATTATGTGATCTCCCCGTGTATTCTTCTGCACACTTCTGTAGTACCGTACATTTCAATAGCTTCTGTTCTCTGTCTTCTGTTCAATGTCTGAATTGCTGTTCGCCACCCCTTCACCTCCGTAGAAAGCTAACACGCATATTTCACTTTTTCAGAAAAGATGGCCTTCCCGTCACCAGTATGCATTTTAAATTCACCTACTTCGGTCATCGTCAGTAATTTTGCTGCCCAAACAGGAAAATTGGTCTTATTACTTACTCTAAAGTTCCCAAAGCGCCTGATTTAATTCAGTTACATCCATCAACCCTGTATTGTTTGTGTTGATATCGTCTTATAACTACTTTTCAACAGATTATCCATTTCGCACAGCTGATCTTCCAAGGTTAAAAGCCTGTCTCACTCCCTTCTCAACTACTGCTTATTTTTCACACTCCTTGATTCTTATACTGCAGTCTGTTTTTACATGAATTATAGATAAACATCTCTCCCAATATGTAATCTATTCTACGGTTAGAATTTCAAAAGCGTGTTCTAGCCAGCGTTGACAAATGCATTCTCTAAATCTACAACTGCTATAATGTCGTAGGATCAGTATTCCTCCAGGTCTTCCTGTATTTCTCCATACCTCATACTGATCTTCACCTACATCGGATTCCAATATTTTTTCATACTTCTGTTTATTATTGACTTCCAGTAGTTTGCAACCATGACTTATTAAACTGAAGGGTTGGTAATACGCACAGCTGCAGCAGGTATATTGTATGGAAATGGAATTATTACAGTCTTCTTGAAGACTGAATATTTCACTATCTGATCAAACGTACCCGGGTACCTATCAGTGGAGACTAATATGGGATACACCCACTCTTCGCCTTTATGATGGTTTGAGCTCTACTGAGGATACGTTCAGTGCGATCTCTAAAAGTCTGTGGATGAACGGCAGTCCATTCTCCCTCAAGAGCCGAAACCGGAGAAGGTAGTGATGTTGCACGCTGGGTACAATGGTGCTCCATTGGGTGCAGGTCAGGACTCTGAGTATCCCTGTCCCTTACAGTAACGTTACTGTCCGCAAACCATTATTCACAGACGCCGCTTTATGACAGGGTGCATTGTCATGCTGATACAAAATCATGGTCTCCGAATAGTTCTTCTACTGTACACAGTACACAGTGATGTAAAATGTGACCGTATCCTTCCGCATTTACCATTTTCTACAGCGCAATAAGGGCACCACAGCCTAACCACGAAGAGCAGGCCAATACCGTAAAACCACCTCCTCCGTAATTCACTGTTGACATTACCCACGATGACCGACAACCTTCTCCAGGCATTCGCCAAACACAAATGCTTACATCGGATTGGCACGGAGTACAGTCTAATTCATCACTCGCAATCACTCGTTCATAGTCATTCATTGTCCCGTAGCGTCGGTCTTTACACCACCGCCAACGTCGCTTACCACTGCCTACAGAAATGTATGTCTTGAGAAGCTTCTCTCCCTATAGACAGAGTCACTGTACAAGCTGCACTTCTGGTAGCACTTCGGAACTCACAAGTGATTACTTCCGTTGATTTCCAGCGATTTTTTGGAACCGCATTCATCAATGCCCTATGGTCCCTGTCCGTCTGTTCATTAGATTTCCGTGATCTTGGTTTATCTGCGACTGTTCCATTGCGTTTCCGCTTCGCAGTCACATCAGTAACAGTCAACTTGAACAGCTGTAGATAGGTTGGAATGTCCCTGATTACCTCCTTAGTCAGGTGCCATCAAATCCGCTGTTACTGCTTTTCTACTGATAACACAATATTAACCGCCTCCTTTTACAGTGGCGGGTACACTTGTCGTGACATATAATGGTCAGTTCCGCATTACATAGGGATGTCCGGATACTTTTGATGAGATAATGTGTCTTTCCTAGCACGTGGGTTAGTTTTGCTACATCTGGCTTTCCTAAGGCTCTCAGTAATCCTGAGGGAATGTCATCTATTCCAGGGAGTTTATTTCGACGGCTCTTTTAGTGTTCTGTCAAATATCTTCCATCTCTTTTTCATCTACTTCCTCTTCCCTTCGCATAATATTTCACAACATGCACAACACCCACGGTGACAGGTAACGCACATGCACGTTATAGATACACAATACACATACACTACCCACAAAAACAGTCTCAGATTCTGCCTGCAACAATGGCGAATTTTGTACCAGAAATAAAATATTTCCCCCGTTCCCCACCGAGGTTTTTGGAAGATTTTCCTTGTATGTTAGACAAATGCTGAAACTGATAAGACCCTTCCGTTGATTCCCATCTGGGAACTCCTATGCCCCACTACCAGCTCGCCTAGGACTGGCTGAAGAGAAACGCGACTCTGTAAGGGGCCCCATCTGAAACATTCCGATCTACTCCTTGGAGTGGAAAATGTAAAATGAAACAAAAATCTATTGTTCTCGAGTTCGCTTCCGCTCTATACAGGGTACTCGGAAACTCCCGTTACAAAGTTCAACGGCTCGTAGAGGGGAGTGAGTACATAATATTTTGAATTGGAACCCATGTGCAGAAACGTCATCCAACGAAGCTACAAAGCGTCCAAGTTATATGCGCCGGCACCTGTAAACGTATGTACATGTAGAGTGATTCTGTAATGATGTTACAAACTTCCTAGATGATGGAGAAAGTTGAATGTATCAATTTGAAATAAGGCTTCCTGTACCGGAAACGAACGAATCGAAAGTTATGAGCGAAAACCGATCTCATACCTCTGACAATGAATTACATGTACTGGTACTGTGGCTGCTAAGGCAAATTTAAGAGTTGGTAGTGTGGACCAAAACGAGGAAAAAATATCCGGTAAACATGGGCTATAAAATGCGTACCTGATGAGCTAAGAACACTTGTCATCTTTGCTACAGTGAACACATCTTCGCTATTGAACAAGTGCCCACATGTTTATTGGACTTTTTTCCTTTCATTATTCCATACTATCACCTCTGAAATTTGCCTACCCTACTGTGTCAACAACAACAATACCAGTACAGGTATTCCACTGTCAGAGTTATCACAACGCTTTTCACTTATAACTTTCGACTCGTTCGTTTGTGTTATAGGGACCATTATCTCAAATTGATACATTTATCCTTCTACATTGCCCTAGAAATTGTAACATCATTACAGAATAACTCCACATATACGTGGGTTCCTATTCAAAATATTATGTACTCACTTCCCTCTACAAGCCCTAGAAGTTAGTGACGGGAACTTCCAAACTTTCTGCATATTTCTTTTGCCTCGCAGTCATCCTTTTTGATTCGTAGTGCTCTGCCATCTAAGCTCTTAAAATTCATAGAGGTGCTCTCTTTTTTTCAAATATTTCTTTCATTTTCCCATAGACGACATCTATCTTTGTCATACTAATGCACAGCTTCCGCAGTTATGCACATTCTCCTGTAGCCATTCCAGATGTGACATTTTTTTAAGTTTGTGCCGATATCATGTTTTAGGCCTCTGTATATACTTTTGCTTCCTTCACTTTCTCTGTTTTTATATTACCTCATGTCATCAATACCTCGCGCGGTAACCTACGATTTCTACTGACCTTTGCTTTTTTTGTCTATCTCATCCTCTTCTGCATTCACTGTTACACACCTCAAAGCTACACATTGGACTTCTACTGTAATCCGTTCTCCTATTTTAGTCAATCGTTGCTTATGCCCCCTATGAAGCTTTCAACGATCTGTGGTTCTTTCAATTTAATCAAGCCTCACCTCCTTGATCTGCTTTTCTGCAACTGCAGCGCATAACTAACGCATTAAGGTCAGAGGGTATTCCCGTATTTATACTTTTAAATGCATATAAATATTAGATTGGTGCATAGGATTTTTCCATAAGTTTAATAAACACAATATATATATATAACACAAACTTTAGTCATAAACAATATATTCTTCTTCACTATTTACAACAGTTTGCCAACGTTGTGGTAACTTTTCGATTCCGACATTGTAGAAATCACGTTGTTTTGAGTCGAATAACTCGTCGCACCATGTTCGGAGCGCATTTTCATCCGGAAAGGAAGTGCCTTCAAGGTTGTTCGATAACGACCAGAGGGTGGAAGATAAAGTGAATAAGTTGCGTGCGAAATGGCTTTCCAACCCAACTCCTATATAACATTTTTTTATCAGTCTAGCAGAATGTGTGCGGGACTTATTGTTTGGGCCCAAACGTTCCTTCCTATTACTTATGTTAGCATAAAGAAGCCATTTCCCATCACCAATAACGGTGCGGGATACGAAAGATTGGTGTTGTTCACGAGCCAATTGATGAAGAGTAAGCAGACTTGCTGATTTTTGTGATTTTGGTGTAGAGCATGTGGTACCCATACACCCAATTTTTAAACCTCCTCCTTAGCATGCAAATGTCGCACGTTGGTGGTAAGATCACAGTTCATTTCAGTTTCCAGTTCTCGAGTACATTGATTTGCTTCATTGTGGATTAATGCGCTTAAACGATCTTCATCAAAACCCAAAGGCCTTCGTGAACTTGGAGAGTCTCTCATGTGAAAACGAAGCTTCTTAAAACAAGGAAACCATTTTCTTGCTGTGCTCTGTCCAATAGCATTACCATCACACACAGCGCAAATGTTTCTCGCTGCCTCCACTGCAGACGCCCTCTACTGAACCCGTTGCTGTTGTTGTGGTCTTCAGTCCAGAGACTGGTTTGATGCAGCTCTCCATGCTACTCTATCCTGTGCAAGCTTCTTCATCTCCCAGTACCTACTGCAACCTATATCCTTCTGAATCTGCCTAGTGTATTCATCTCATGGCCTCCCGCTACGATTTTTACCCTCCATGGTGCCCTGCAATACTAAATTTATTATCCCTTGATACCTCAGAATATATCCTTCCAACTGATCCCTTCTTCTAGTCAAGATGCACCACAAATTTATCTTCTCTCCAATTCTATTCAATACCTCCTCATTAGTTATGTGATCTATCCATCTAATCTTCGCCGAGCGAGGTGGCGCAGTGGTTAGCACACTGGACTCGCATTCGGGAGGACGACGGTTCAATCCCGCCTCCGGCCATCCTGATTTAGGTTTTCCGTGATTTCCCTAAATCGCTTCAGGCAAATACCGGGATGGTTCCTTTGAAAGGGCACGGCCGATTTCCTTCCCCATCCTTCCCTCACCCGAGCTTGCGCTCCGTCTCTAATGACCTCGTTGTCGACGGGACGTAAAACACTAATCTCCTCCTCCATCTAATCTTCAGCATTCTTCTGTAGCACCAGATTTCGAAGGCTTCTATTCTCTTCTTGTCTAAACTAATTATCGTCCACGTTTCACTTCCATACATGGCTACACTCCATACAAATACTTTCAGAAACGACTTCCTGACACTTAAATCTATACTCGATGTTAACAAATTTCTCTTCTTCAGAAACGCTTTCCTTGCATTGCCAGTCTACATTTTATATCCTCTCTACTTCGACCATCATCAGTTATTTTGCTCCCCAAGTAGCAAAACTCCTTTACTGCTTTGAGTGTCTCATTTCCTAATCTAATTCCCGCAGCATCACCCGATTTGATTCGACTACAGTCGATTATCCTCGTTTTGCTTTTGTTGATGTTCATCTTATATCCTCCTTTCAAGACACTGTCCATTCCGTTCAGCTGCTCTTCCAGATGCTTTGCTGTCTCTGACAGAATTACAAGGTCATCGGCGAACCTCAAAGTTTTTATTTCTTCTCCATGGATTTTAATTCCTACTCCGTATTTTTCTTTTGCTTCCTTTACTTCTTGCTCAATATACAGATTGAATAACATCGGGGAGAGGCTACAACCCTGCGTCACTCCCTTCCCAAACACTGCTTCCCTTTCATGCCCCTCAACTCTTGTAACTGCCATCTGGTTTCTGTACATATTGTAAATAGCCTTTCGCTCCATGTATTTTACCCCTGTTACCTTTAGAATTTGAAAGAGTGCATTTAGTCAACATTGTCAAAAGCTTTCTCTAAGTCTACAAATGCGAGAAATGTAGGTTTGCCTTTCCTTAATCTATTTTCTAAGATACGTCGTAGGGTCAGTGTTGCCTGACGTGTTCCAAAATTTCTATGGAATCCAAACTGATCTTCCCCGAGGTCGGCTTTTACCATTTTTTCCATTCGTGTGAAGAAGAAGGCAGAAGAATATTTCGGAAATATTCCGATTTCTTCACTTGGCACGAGGCACTTGGCACCCTATTTATAGCGTCCACGGCTCCACTAACTACCTTAGAATGATAGAAATGACAATATGTAAACTCAAATAGCAACGGCGAACGACAAATAATAAATTGTAATCGGTAAATAAACCCGTACTGGCCAGAATACCAAAATACAAAACAAAAAGCTAGGAACTTGTGCACTAACCAAATAGATCATCTCTTTTCACATTATAGTATAAGAATGGAATATCAGTTGAGAGTTCTATAGTATTTGCGATGAGGGTATGGGCTGTACGCTACTGTATTTTTTCGAAAAAAATTCACGCAGCGCATTATCGCGGAGAAACTGCAAAAGCGCGTCAGGACTCAGAGACTTCTGTTAGCAGTAAGGGCGGGTGAGGATTCCCCGCGCTAGCCAACCGTATGTTTATTCAGCAGCCGCGGGCTGGGCGCCTAAGCTGTTCTCCAGAGGTATTCAGCGGCTCACGAGATCCAGCTCTGCACTGGTGGAATCGATCGCGAAGTTTCGGCGCTGGGTGTGGTCCGAAACAGCGCTCTTAAAACTTCTGCCGAGGAAATCGGCGTCAGCTGTCGCAGATTCCACGCCCCCTTATCGATTCCCGGGGCGCTGCGACCGGGTTTGGCGCGTACAGCTCTTGCTTCCTCAGAAATGAAAGAATTGTCGTCGCAGACGACTTAATCTCCTTACGAAGTTTCTTTTGACCTGGGTGTAGATAGCGATGCTATCATTTCTCACAACACCTGTTTAGGAACCAACTCGGATTCAACAAGTCAAGGTCTAGTGAAAACCAGGTTGTTCGGTTCGTGCACGAGATCCTCAAAGCAGCAGCCGTCGGGACACAGGTTGATACTGAGTTTCTTATCTTCCAGAAATGCTTTGGTATAGTTCTGCACAGGTGCCTGCTAAACAAATTACATACATAAATGATGTCGCAAATGGTAGGATTAGGGGTAGTATTGATAGCTTTGGTACAGAAAAAAAAATTGTATGAGAGAAACTAGAAGCCAAAGAAATCTCTTTGTTTTTTGTTTGTCTGTTTTGCACATAATTAGAGGCTCACGCCGTTCAGCGTTAGTCCATCGTATATTTTGTCCTCAAGAAACGTCACCTGAATTTTATAAGTAACAAAAATTAGTTGAGCATGTAACTATTGCGCTATTATGTAACCAAAGCAAACACTTTTGATGTAAGGAAAGTTTACATGCACAAACACAAAAAAAACAGTAAAAGTATTGTTATTTTGTACTCAGTACACCGTTCTTCATCGTGATCAGAGACAAGAGTCTCCTGTTATTATTGATAAGTGTGTAAGTTGTTTTGCAATAACAGAAACATGTTTTACATAAGCTCGATGATGTATTGACAGGATGTCTGATATGCTTTTGTTTTGAGTTTTATTTTTAATTTTACCTTTTTTGAGAAAATTGCATATTCTAGCGCTATATGATAAATCTGTTTTTTTTTTTTGTTTCTTTCCCCTACAGCCTTCCTCTGTTTCACGTTGCATATCAATATTTTTCGAATAAAACCTCAGTTAAAGTTTGAAAATCTCAATTTTGGTATAAACACAGTTAATTTTAAAGTAACAGACCAGGGGATAACTAAGTAGAACAAAAATGTTCCATAGGTTATGCAGCCCTTCTTATATCCCCACTCAGATTCTAGACGGTTCACCACTTCCAGTTTCTGGGGGAAACCAGCAAGGAATAGCATACACAAATAGAGTGATCGAAATCTAACGCCCAATAAGTACGCAACACATCTAACATACAGGTAACGCAGTTAGATTCTAACTGACCAAATCTACTACATAGGAAAACTACCGCACATTACGCATACTTACCATAGTCTAAGGTAGCCTACGGAAATTTTACAACCCTACTTCTTCCCAAGCAGGGCGCTGTAAGTCGTCATTAATGGACAGGCATGGTCAGCCAAGTAGCGCCTGGTGTACCTCAGGGCCCTCTGAGTGGACTGCTACTGCTCAAGATGGATGAAAATGACCTGGCGAGTAACGTCTGTAGCCCTACGAGGGTGTTTGCAGGCGACACAATTGTTTCCAGTTAGCTGAGTTGTTACAAACTTATTTCATAATGCAGAGACATTGACAAGTGATCAGTGCTTTGTGTAAAGCTAAGCTCCTGAGTCTGAGGATTAGAAAAAAAGGTAACGTCCGTATGAGGATCAAAATATTCAAGCTATCGGAAATAAGTGAATGCATCCAAATTTATCACTAAAGTACCTGGAAATATCTGTCCGAGGTGATTTACGGTGGAACGACCACATAAATCTAGCCGTGGGTTAGGCAACGGCCATATTCATTGTGAGAGAATCCCAGAGAGGAGTCAATTAGGCACGAAGAACCTCTCTTAAAAAAGAAAAAAAAAACATTGTGTGGCTGATTCGTGAGTACTGTTCGTCGGTCTGACAAGAGGACCACAAGCCAGTCGGATTTTCATAATTTTTTATATTTATGGTAAGCGAAACTTAGACCTCAAATATCACTCCCCAAAGCCTTTCGGCGGAGCTCTCAAAAATTTTCTACAGAATAGATTCTGAAGTTTTCCGAGAGCCTGTATGACTTCTTAAAGGAAGGCAGAGTTTCCGAGAAGCAGTTTGCCTCTGTGGCAGCATGCCCGCCTCCCATGCGGGTGACTTGGCTTCGGTTTCCGCCTGACCCAAATTTTTAAACAAAGCTCATACAATTACAGCGTTTCTCAGGAAGAACAGTAAATATTTCAACAGGTGGTAGCATAGACTAATTCGAGTAAAACATTCCACCCAATGTGTGGCCATTTCTTATTTGTTACATAGACATGGCTGGTTACAGAATAAGTCTTCATTTGACGTGTTGTTACTTCAGTTGCAATGCGTTCATTTATCGACTGACATTTTTGTTTTCATGTTCAATTTCTGAAGTCCTTTACATAATTGAATTTTCAGCTATGATTGTAATTTGTCGGCCATTTCTACTGTATCCTTTAAAAATGCTGAGTATTCCACTAAGGTGTTTGTGTAAGAGTTTTGCAATGGAATCGCTGTTGCTGCTGGTAGAAAATACTATAAATAAATTCCAAAGTGCAGATTAACACAGTGAAGAGACTTTACCCGTGTTTTTACGTAGCTGCATGATAAGGGTGCAGTGCCACCAGTCATATTTCATTTGAATATGTAAATGAATAGAGTGTAGATTAAATAGAAGATATTATTCCGTCGGTAGAACGTAGTCATTCAACAAGCGTACACGGAATTTCTACACCTATCGCTGTTCTACAAATAAGAATATGACGGAAATTATGTAAGCACTTCCTCTGTCAATATCATTTATAGCGGATTCGTTACCTTTGAGAACAGGATGAAGGTAGACGACCGGAAATTTGTCATTGGTTAGTTTCATATCGACGAGTAATCCCATTATACTACACTGACAGGGGCGAAAATCGTCACACCAAAAATAACTAACGCACAGTAATAAAATTTCGGTAATACATTTGTAATTTATGTAGGTGATTAACACTGCAAATTCACGAGTTAACGTAAGTGCGAGATAAACCATTGCAAATGTGAAATGTTGGTACATAAATAACCGATGTCACCGCCAGAATGTTGAATACAAGCAGGCAGACGTGCATGAATTGGGTTGTAGAGGTGCCGGATGTCAGTCTGTGGGACGGAGTTTCATTCCTGTTGTACCTGGATGCCGTTGCAGCTACGGCCATCATCAGATACAAAGCACTTTGAACTTGCGAAATATGGATCAATGTAATTTCTGTAGTAGCCTACACGGCGTTTTAAAGAAGTTTATTAAGCGATCTAGACAGTTTAATTCAAAAAATATTAGAAAACGTTGTCACACTTCATCATGAGATTACATTAGACGCAAACAATAAGCTATACGATTTCCGTCGCAGGGGGATGTGATGGCGAAGACACCGTGCCACAAGCTACACATGAAATTTATCTCCTTTACTAATACGTTTCATAAGTGTTTGTAAATCGGGTAACTTAAGTGAGGCGTGTGTACCAACCCGGTATTCACACAGGCAGATGCTGCAAACCGCCTAGAAGCTATATCCAGGCTGGCCAGCACACCGGCCCTCGTCATTAATCCACCAAGCGGATTCGATGCGTGCCCGACCTTGCCTCCCCCGTGTGCAAGAAACATGGTCCGAACCTAAGCTACGCTATCTGCAGCCCTTTGGACCTGCAAACGAGCAGAGCGAGCTGGGACGCATATCGTAACTGCTTGCGGGAACCTTGTAGATTCCCCCGTACGAACACAGACATACGAGGGTCACTCCAAAAGAAATGCACACTATTTTTGTAAAAATACAGTCTTCAGTCTCATTGTGTGAAAGTCTTAGAGTGTGTAGATACATCCTTCCCACTTGTTTTCAAACTTAGTTCAACCTGTTCCCGTGAGTGGCGCCATCAAAGCATGTCTTCAAGATGGCTGCTACACTTGACGTTCGTCAGAAACAACGTGCTGTCATAGAATTCCTATTCTGTGGAAACGAGACAGTGGGAAACATTCACAAGAGATTGAAAAAGGTGTATGGAGAACCCGCTGTCGATCGCAGTACTGTTAGTCGGTGAGCAAGCAGGTTACGTGATGAAAGCGGGCACGACAATATTGAGGATTGTCCTCGCAGCGGCAGACCTCGAACTGCACACACTCCAGACAATGTGCAGAGAGTTAACGAATTGGTGACTGCTGACAGACGCATCACAGTGAAAGAATTGTCACGCCACGTTGGGATAGGGGAAGGAAGTGTTTGCAGAATACTGAAAGTGTTGGCGTTAACAAAGGTTTGTGCCAGGTGGGTTCCCAGGATGTTGACAGTGGCTCACAAAGAAACAAGAAAAACGGTATGCAGAGAACTTTTGGAACATACGAGAATAGTGGAGACGAATTTCTTGGAAAAATTGTGACAGGTGATGAAATATGGCTCCATCACTTTTCACCAGACACGAAGAGGCAATCAATGGAGTGGCATCATGCAAATTCACCCAAGAAAAAAAATTCAAAACCACACCTTCTGCTGGAAAAGTTATGGCTGCGGTGTTTGTCGATTCCGAAGGACTCTTGCTTGTGGACATCATGCCAAGTGGAACCACCATAAATTCTGATGCATATGTGACGACATTGAAGAAACTTCAAATTCTACTGGGTCGTGTTCGACCACATCGGCAAAAGCTGGATGTTTTGCTGTTGCACGACAATGCACGGCCACATGTCAGTCAAAAAACCATGGAAGCGATCACAAAACTCGGATGGACAACACTGAAATACTCGCCTTACAGTCCCGACCGGGCTCCATGTGATTATCATCTCTTTGGGAAACTGAAACACTCTCTTCGTGGAACAAGGTTTGAAGATGATGACTCCCTTCTGCACGCTGCCAAACAGTGGCTCCAACAGGTTGGTCCAGAATTTTACCGTGGGGGTATACAGGCGCTGGTTCCCCGATGGCGTAAGGCAGTTGAGAGGGTTGGAAATTATGTGGAGAAATGAAAATATTGTTCCTAAAGGATTTATCTACACACTGTAAAACTTTCAAAGATGTAGAATAAAATATGGATTTTAAAAAAATAATGTGCATTTCTTTTGGAGTGACCCTCGCATTTTACTTACAAATTACCATGAATTTTTAAACATTAAATTTCCATTCTGTAACTTGCTGCAACCCTGTATGAACTACACGCGCACGCTACGATGAGTGATAGTTACAGCTGTTTCTGGGAGCGCAGTGAGACGCCGCAGTTCGTGAGCATGTATGTGTGTGTGTGTGTGTGCCTGTGTGTGTGTTTGTGTGTGTGTGTGCGTGTGTGTGTGTGTGCGCGCGCGTCCGTGTCTATTTACGCAGGAGAGAGCTCGTCGTGTGCCACGCACCAGTGGGTCGCTTACGCAAGTGACGGCGGCCTGCGCTACGCTTTATCGCGATATCGATCGTATCTCGATTACACCTCGTGTAGAGCTGTGTGACGTCAGACAAGCACGACGAACGTGATGAAGCTTTCCTCTTATCAAAACAAAAAGTTTTCGTCATAGCTTGAAGTTCGAGAATCATGCTCAATATCCGGTCTCTAAACAGCGTTCTTCGAAAAGTGTTTCCCCTGGGTATTGTTATAACACTGATAACGTACAAAGTGCAGTCAAATGAAAACTATACGGATGAAACTAAAGTAAACTCTTTATTATTTCAAAAGGAATCGGCTTAACTGTTCACATACTTACCCCACTGTGAGACAGACGGTCAATGCCTTCGTGAAGAACTGTTTGCGGTTGCCTACGGAATCATAATTGTACCCAGGCGCGAACCTCTTCGTCCCAACCAAATGGCCACAAATGTCTTCAGGGCTCCAAAAGCGTGGAAATCGCATGGGGAGAGATTGCGACTGTCTGGAGGACGTGTAAAAGCTTCCCAGCGAAATTTCCGCAGTGTAGGCGAAACAATAGGCGCGCCACCTCCGGAAACGTCAAGATGAAATTTTTCTTTCACTACAAGGGTCCGCCGCTCATTGCATTTCTGGAACACGGCGCCACAATTAAGGCACAACGGTACGTGGCCACTTCTGCAAAAATTGAAGCGTGCCAGAAAATCCAAATGCCCAGGAATGTTGGCAGACGGCATCTTTCTGTTGCAGGATAATGACCGCCCCCGCGTTGCCAAGGCTACGCTGCAGAAGTGTCGCTGGGAAGCCATTACACATCCTTCATACAATCCCGATCTCTCCCCACGCGATTTCCATATTTTTGGAACACTGAAGTAAGACATTCGTAGCCGTCGATTTTCTTCGTATGACGATCTGCGCTGCTGTGTACAAACATGGTTCCGTAAAAGGATAAATGTATTAACACTTAATGTGATTATTTTTGAAATTTGTTAATCAGTACACTACACTACTGGCCATTAAAATTGCTACACCACGAAGATGACGTGCTACAGACGCGAAATTTAACCGACAGGAAGAAGATGCTGTGATATGCAAATGATTAGCTTTTCAGACAATTCACACAAGGTTGGCGCCGGTGGCGACACCTACAACGTGCAAACATGAGGAAAGTTTCCAACCGATTTCTCATACACAAACAGCAGTTGACCGGCGTTGCCTGGTGAAACGTTGTTGTGATGGGTCGTGTGAGGAGGATAAATGCACACCATCACGTTTCCGACTTTGATAAAGGTCGGATTGTAGTCTATCCCGATTGCAGTTTATCGTATCGCGACATTGCTGCTGGCGTTGGTCGAGATCCAATGACTGTTAGCAGAATATGGAATCGGTGGGTTCAGGAGGGTAATACGGAACGCCGTGCTGGATCCTAACGGCCTCGTATCACTAGCAGTCGAGATGACAGCCATCTTATCCGCATGGCTGTAACGGATCGTGCAGCCACGTCTCGATCCCTGAGTCAACAGATGGGACGTCTGCAAGACAACAACCATCTGCACGAACAGTTCGACGACGTTTGCACCAGTATGGACTATCAGCTCGGAGACCATGGCTGCGGTTACCCCTGACGCTGCATCACAGACAGGAGCGCGTGCGATGGTGTACTCAACGACGAACCTGGGTGCACGAATGGCAAAACGTCATTTTTTCGGATGAATCCAGCTTCTGTTTACAGCATGATGATGGTTGCATCCGTGTTTGGCGACATCGCGGTGAACGCACATTGGAAGCGTGTATTCGTCATCGCCATACTGCCGTATCACCCGGCGTGATGATATGGGGTGCCATTGATTACACGTCTCGCTCATCTCTTGTTCGCATTGACGGCACTTTGATCAGTGGACGTTACATTTCAGATGTGTTACGATCCGTGGCTCCACCCCTCATTCGATCCCTGCGAAACCCTACATTTCAGCAGGTCCTGTACCGGCCTTTCTGGATACAGAAAATGTTCGACTGCTGCCCTGACAAGCACATTCTCCAGATCTCTCACCAATTGAAAACGTCTGGTCGATGGTGGCCGAGCAACTGGCTCGTCACAATACGCCAGTCACTACTCTTGATGAACTGTGGTATCGTGTTGAAGCTGCACGGGCAGCTGTACCTGTACACGCCATCCAAGCTCTGTTTGACTCAATGCCCAGGCGTATCGAGGCTGTTATTACGGTTGTTCTGGATACTGATTTCTCAGGATCTATGCAGCCAAATTGCGTGAAAATGTAATCACATGTCAGTTCTAGTATAATATGTTTGTCCAATGAATACCCGTTTATCATCTGCATTTCTTCCTGGTGCAGCAATTTTAATGGCCAGTAGTGTACTTTATCGTTTTCACTTGACTGAAAAATACAGGGTGGTCAGAAACAGTCTGAATAGCTTGTAGGTATGTTGCAGGCTCGGTTGTGCCAAGAAATAATGGTTAAGAAAAAAATTCGATACGTTGCGCTGTTTCCGCGTAAATTAGCACTGAAATTAGGTACTCAGCCCTTTGCGTACGCGGACTCAAGCGGCCCGCCGGAGTCGGTGTCGTCAAACGTGTTCCTCGTTTGGTTTACTAAAACCGAACCAGAGAGCGATACAAGAATTGGACATGGGACGGTAGTAAGGATCGAACCCGACCAAAGGCCGAGGAGTCTCGTGTGCTGCCACCTATGCATGAGAACAACTGACATTAACTGTATCGGGCGAGCAGCTTGAATCTGAGCACGCAACGGTGTGATTGGTTAACATCAATGCTAATTAACTGGGAAAAAGAGGCAACGTATCGATTTTTTCTTAACAATTTATTTACCACCCAGCAGCACCACTACAGTCTTTGGAGACTGTTTCTGACCACTTTGCATATTACGCTCTGATTTTCTCATGTCCGCCTCATGGTTCAAATGGTTCAGATGGCTCTGAGCACTATGGGACTTAACTTTTGAGGTCATCAGTCCCCTAGAACTTAGAACTACTTAAACCGAACTAACCTAAGGACATCACACTCATCCATGCCCGAGGCAGGATTCGAACCTGCGACCGTAGCGGTCATGCGGTTCCAGACTGTAGCGCTTATTACCTGTCCGCCTCATGTCTCTATGTTCCTAGATTTCGCTCCAACCTTACAACTTCGTTACTTTAGAGACACTTTTTAAACATAAAGAAAGCGAAAGAATTACCTATGCGAACTAAAAGCAAACAAATTAACGGCAAATGCCTACCCTCCGCAGACGACAGAACAGTAATAGCAGTGCTGCCAGTGAAGCCAGTAGAGTCCTGCAGGAGCTTCGTCATCGCTATACATAAAGCAGCTCGTGAAGAAAAATTGCCTAAGGACTGCATGTGATCATCTGGAATATTTACAAAAATAAATATGTCACTGAAACTGTTCTTTTGCCCTTCTGTGACGAATTATGATATTTTGTTTCAAGCAAAAGTTCACCTATTTGCCAAATAGTATCTCATTTACGACTCTTGTGACCCTACTGATCGTAAGTGTCCGCTACACGGGATTGTTTCTTCAACGTCTTGTGCTACTGTTGTCTTTGCATTCGTCAGTCTTCAGACATCGATGGCACACAATAGTAGAGTTTTAGAGTTAAATTACCTCGATATGTTGAGGAAAGGAACCGTCTACTTATTTTGAAATCATTTTCAATAAGTGTTAGATGTCTGCCCTATGGTATCCATTTTGTTAGAATAAAGTACCTGATGAATCTCAGAGATACGATGATTGAGCACATATCACATCACTCATCGATCGTGAGGGGAAAACAAAATATGAGTACATGCGACGTGTCGTTGATGACGCGCCATGTAGCAGGTGTGCTCAAATAAAGACAGCTGTCAATGGACAGGACTGCGTCAAACAAACATTAGGGTTTATGCTGGAGACAACAGTGGACTTTGCACACGACCTTCAGCACCATCAATGCATTGTCCACTTCCTCAAGGCATCCAGTGCATACTCACACACAAGATACAAAGCAATTAAAGACATTAGCTGCCAGCGGGCATTGATTTATATCAGTAGAGTAAGTTGAAAATTTGCACTGGACTTGGATTTGAATCCAGTTCTCCTGCTTACAAGGCAGATGCGCTGACCACTAGGCCATGCGAACACAAAGTTCACCACAACCGTGCGGACCACCCTAGCACAGCACTCGTCAGACCTAAATTCTCAACTTATACCACACACTACTGATGTAGTTCCCCGCTCAGTAGCCTCATTACACGCGGTATCGTCGATTCGCATAAGAGTTCGAGCCTAATGTGCATCTGCACTGAAGGGATCATTGGGCGTCATCCGCTTAATTATAATGTACACTCATACTCATAAATTAAGGATAATTGCAGAATGTGGTGCCACACAACGTGGTACTACACAAAACTGGCGCTAATAGCATAGGCACATAGGAACACACACGACACAGATCTGTAAGTCCACAGTATTGGTGTTAAGTTGAGAAAACCGTCCCGAAACACACGTGCTACATAACACCACTGTTTCCTTCACATGTACCCCGACATCAATATGGGATATGATCACCATGCACACGTACACAGACCGCACAACGGGTTGGCGTACTCTGTATCATGTGGTCGAGCAGCTGCTGGGGTATAGCCTGCCTTTCTTGCACCAGTGCTTTTCGGAGCTCCTGAAGTGTCCTAGGTGTTTGAAGACGTTCGGCGATACGTCGACCGTGAGCATCCCAGACGTGCTCGATGGGGTTTAGGTCTGGAGAACAGGCAGGCCACTCCATTTGCCTGATATCTTCTGTTTCAAGGAACTCCTCTGTTGTAACCTGTTGTGACCGCGACTGGAATGGTCGCGGAGTGGCCGAGAAAGCGCAGCGGGACCAAACGGAGAGCGGCCCGCGAACAAACAAACGAACGGACGATGGAGAGAGACCGTACGACGGTGACGACACACAAGAAGCAACGGAGTGACAGAGACAACCAAACGAAACCAAAACGTTCACTAGTAATGAAAAGAAAGAACGATAAACACGCTGTCTGTTGCCAAGGCGATGTGTCGAGATTCAGGCAACGATTAGACTCGCTGGCTGAGCGAGAGGCAGACGCTTAAATACTCTATCGGGGGCGCCGCTATTGGCCGCTGGAGCCACGTGTTCCACTGCGGCGCCCTCACACTAAATGCGGGCCAGGACGCGCGCGCCGCCACAGCTTACGGCGCGATGGTGCAAGACCTCTAGGGGTCTTCGACGTCCGTGACGTCTGGCGGGGATTCAAATTCTGCGGCGCGCGGTACCAGGTCCTCCACGGTGGTAGCTCGGTGGGGCCGTGCGTTACCATCCATCAGGAGGAAAATGGGACCTACTGCACCCCTGAAAAGGCGGACATACTGGTGCAAAATGACGTCCCGATACATCTGATCTGTTACAGTTCCTCTGTCAAAGACGTGTAGGGGTGTACGTGCACCAATCATAATCCTACCACACACCATCAAACCGCGACCTCCATACAGGTCACTTTCAAGGACATTAAGGGGTTGGTATCTGGTTCCTGGTTCACGCCAGATGAAAACCCGGCGAGAATCACTGTTCAGACTATACCTGGACTCGTCTGTGAACATCACCTGCGACCACTGTTCCAATGACCATGTACTGTGTTCTTGACACCAGGCTTTACGGGCTCTCCTGTGACCAGGGGTCAGTGGAATGCACCTAGCAGGTCTCCGGGCGAATAAACCATGTCTTTTCAGTCGTCTGTAGACTGTGTGTCTGGAGACAACTGTTTCACTGGCTGCGGTAAGGTCCCGAGCAAGGCTACCTGCGGTACTCCGTGGCCTTCTACAGGCACTGATGGTGATATTTCGGTCTTCTTGTGGTGTTGTACTCTGTGGACGTCCCGTACTGCAGCGCGTGGACACGTTTCCTGTCTGATGGTATCGTTGCCATAATCTTGAGGTCACACTTTGTGGCACACGGTAGGCCCGTGCTACGACCTGCTGTGTTTGACCAGCCAACAGTCGCCCTAGAATTCTACCCCTCATAAAGTCATCAATATGCGTTCTTTGAGCCTTTTTCAACACACAGTCACCATTAGCACGTCTGAAAATGTCTGCACACTTACTCACTGCACCGTAATCTGACAAGCACCAACACACCTCTGCCTATGTGGATTGCTGCCAGTGCCACCGAGCGACGACCGCAGGTCAAGTGCACTACATGGTCATACCGCGAGGTGATTTAAACCCGCAAACCGCCCACCAGATCGTTGTTTCACCATGTATCAGCATTATCCTTAGTTTATGAGCATGAGTGTACATAGCCACACAGGCTGTACACTGTCTGATCAGACGTATCCGGATACCCCTACGAAATGCGGAGTTGACAGCTAGATGGCACGAGAGTCGGACCCGACAATATGAGAGAAGGAGGGGAGTATTGCCTCGTCGGTAGAGAAGCGGCAGCAGAGTGGATCGATCAGGAGAGCGCAACGGACTAGTCATTAGATGTCATGTGAGTAACAAATCCGTAAGGGACATTTGAGCCCTTTTAAATTTGCCTAAGTCGAATGTTAGTGACGGACAGGGTGGTTGTAAAAAACAGCATAGAATCAGTGAAGGAATCACTAGTGAGTTCCAAAACGCTGCCAGACGACTAACCAGCTAGCAAAGTTCCACTGGATGGCTACAAACGAGCGATCTGGAGTGATGAATCGCACTACAACTGTGGTAAATCGATGGAAGAGTTTGGGTTTGGCGAATACCTGGAAACGTTACCTGGCGTCGTGTGTAATGCCAATAGTGAAGACGGAGCAGGTGGTCTTACGGAAAGCCAAACTTCTCGTGGTTAGGGTGTGGTCCCCTTACGCGCTTAAAAAACGCTAAACGCTGAATTATATGAACTCATTTTATTGTAATATGTACTAAGCGCCGTGGAGTAGCAGTTCGGAGACGATGACTGTAGCAGCATCACAAGGCACTGTGTCATAGAGCAGCATCTGTGAGGCAATATTTGTGGGCAATAACATTCCTGTAATGGACTGGTCTGTCTAGAGACTCAATGAAGCACCCTTAGGATGAGTTATCACGTCTACCTCACTCCAGACCCCAGCGTCCAACATATCTACTTTTCTGGTTTCGGCACTTGAGAAAGAGTAGGCTGTCATTCCTCCACAGACATTCAGCGACCACTCTGAAAGTGGCCCCAGCAGAATGAAGCAGTCATAAAGCCGAACGGTGGATGCACCTCATGTCAGTATCCACTAAAAGGTGTCCAGATATTCTGATCCGGTAGTGTATTCCCACGGTTGCTACAACCCGGGTGCTTGCAGCAGGTAAAAACACAGCTAATAGTTTCAGTTGCACGCCCACGCAGTTAGCCGTGCGGTCTAACGCACGGCTTTCCGGAGCGTGAAGGAGCGCCTGGTCCCCGACACGAATCCGCGCGGCGGACTTGTGTCGAGGTCCGGTGAGCCGGCCAGTCTGTAGATGGTTTCTAGGCGGTTTTCCATCTGCCTCGGCGAATGCGGACTGGTTCCCCTTATTCCGCCTCAGCTACACTATGTCGGCGGTTGCTGCGCAAACAAGTTCTCCGCGTACGCGTATACCACCATTACTCTACCACGCAAACATAGGGGTTACACTCGTCTGGTGTGAGACGTTCCCTGGGGGTCCACAGGGTGCCAAACCACACAATAGCCCTGGATTCGGTGTGGGGCGGTTGAAGGGTGAAATGGACTGCGGTAGTCGTCGTGGGGTTGTGGACCACTGCAGCTGCGGCGGGGACGGAACCTCTCCGTCGTTTCTAGGCCCTCGGTGAACACACAACATTTTCAGTCAGTATAATGCCGGCGGCCTTATACGAAAGCCACGCCCAGATCTGTTGTAGGTACTCCGACACCCTCCCTCATGTGTGATCGAACATAGGAAGGAAACTGTCTCCATGGATAATACAGAAAAAGAATGTCACGAGAAGGGCGGTATACTTTGTAATATTCTTGGCCAGTACGGATACATTTTTATGTCAGAATACAACTAACAAACGCTACAAATACAGCAAAATCCATCAACTACTTACCTTTTGCTCGAGTGCATTATACAGGGTTCAAAGCCATGAAATTCACAGTTTGCACAATTACTCGGTTACTGGGTGTTAGCCGCGCAGGATTAGCCGAGCGGTCTGAGGCGCTGCAGCCAGGGACTGTGCGGCTGGTCCCGGTGGAGGTTCGAGTCCTCCCTCGGGCATGGGTGTGTGTTTGTCCTTAGGATAATTTAGGTTAAGTAGTGTGTAAGCTTAGGGACTGATGACCTTAGCAGTTAAGTCCCATAAGATTTCACACACATTTGAACATTTTTGAACTGAATGTTATATCAATGAAGTAAAAGAACAAATGCTGCTTTTACACTCACCATAACTTCCAAAAGCCGAAAACGAATGGAGGAAAACAATTTTTGCTGTCTACGTTACATGTTGAGGCCTGAGTCGATATTGCTAGTCCCGCCGTATAATGGTTTTCCGTTGGTCAGTTGTTTTACAAGAACGTCTTCTGGCAACCAGTCACAGGATGGCGGTATACCATAATTAAATATAGAAGATGGATATCTTTTTCGTCATTCCAATATTTCTACTTCTTTGATGCACAAAAAGTCACTCTTTCCAAATCAGCCAACATTTTTGAAGCTTGTAGGAACGTCACAAACCAAGCACGTTTCAAGAACGGTAGAGTGTTTACATGGGGCGAATATTGATTGTAGAAGAGGAAATCCAGCACGTAGAACCACTTCTCCAAAATTTATATTTAAATGTTTACTTAATTAACCAGGAGCGGTGTTGGGAAATCGGTTAACGAAAACCGGAATTGGGAGCCCTATGTAAACGTAGTAACTGTTACTTTAATTCACGTATATAAAAACAGCACAACCGTCATTTTACAAACCAGCAAGGCTAAAATGCTGCCAGACTAAAAGTAATAACGGTAGAAAATATACAGATGCCGATTTTATAGACACAAGTCTGGTTTTTACAAGAGGTCAACAACAAGTGTCATGGTAGTATGTATTGGTTCTGTTTGACGACAGCGTCCTATACATCAGTCTTCAGTAGAAAAGCGTTCTGACTATTATTACTGTTCGCTGAAAACCATGTGTACATATAAATATGTAGTACCAAAATTTAAATGTCGCTTGTAGAATATCAATTCTTTAGGTTTGGTATGATTATATATAATTATTAGATTGTACTGAGCTTGCAAGATGACGATAAATTTTTCACTGAAAAAGAAAAGAGCTACATTTCCCTTAAAATTTAATATAGTAAAAATAATTTGTTTATGTGAGTCACTCATTAGCTTTTTTTGCGTAAAGGTTGTTTTTCGCACTTAAATATTCCTGTGATAAATGTTCGTAATGTAGTCAATGTTTTAATTCGATGACGTTAATTACTTAATTGCTCATTCAAAAACAGCCTTCTAATACCACACGATTGCCTGTACCGAGGTAGTTAGACATCCGGCACAGTCTGTAATAGAGGAATCACTCTGCCGTGTTAGGTAATGCACAGGAAGCAATACCACCTATACATCACCACAAATTAGATATGTGTATGTTCTCCTGCTTTCCGATAAACGTTTGAAAAATTTGGCGTGAACACAAAACTCAGAACTGGGCGTGCATTCTGGATTCATTCACACATCTCCATATGACTATATGTACTCAGCGTATCTGGTATCAAATAAATCAGAAAGGCTGTGTCAGAACGATGTCCTCCGCAATGGAAATCTACTTTGTTACGTAAAATGAGGTTATGACCCGAAGACGTCCCAGTCTGCAAGAGTCAGTCAGCTGTCGACCTTGAACACGCAGTCGACCTGACACGGGTGGAAGACGACGGATAGCTGGAATTATCTCTCGGTTCGCCAGAGTCCATAGAGAACAGCAGACGCTGGTGCTACCACTCACCATTAGCTGGGTCTACGTCGGCGCCGAACTGGCGCAGGGCCCCGGGCTCCAGGTCTGCAACAAAGAACAGTCACAACTTAACCACAGGCTACATTAGCGACTGACATTAATAAAATATATCCATGTTGTTTTCGTTGCAATATATCGCAAAAGCAGACGCAGATCATAAGAAGAATAATTTTAGCGCTACACTGACAATACTACTATTTTCTGAAATGTTTAAACATTTAGCAATCCTCACTTTTTGGTTTCAAAATAATTTATTTTTATATCGTATTACAAACTACCGCAGTTACGGGCAAACCTGTCAGATGTCGAAGTCTGCTTTAGTGTTTAGTACGCTTACGCGATTTTTCTTTTATGGAGATTGTTACGGAACATTCTTCCGCAATGGTCATTGCGAAATAGGTTCTTAGATGTATGAGTGACTCGAGGGCTTTGTAAGTAATATAATCCAGTTCGTTTTCCTGGACGGCGAGCGTTCATCAGAGACAGCGTAGTATACGGGGAAGTGTCCACTTCGAGTGAGTGTAGAAGGATACAAGATTTCTATTTGGTGTGATGAATGATTACTGTCTCTAAAGATGGAAAAATGTAAGTCAGTGCAGATAAGTAGGAAAAGCAATCCTGTAATATTCGAATACAGTGCTATCGGTATGCTACTTGACATAGTCATGTCGGTTAAATATCCAGGCGCGACGTTGCAAAACTACATCTACTCGAACGAGCATGTAAGGTAGATTTCAGGGAAGGTGAATGATCGGTTTCGGTTTATTCGGATGATCCTAGGAAAACATAGCACATCTATAAAGGAGACCGTGTACATAACATTTGTACGATTCATTCTTGTGTACTGTTCGAGTTTTTGAGATCCCTCACTAAATCGGATTAAAGGATGACAACAAAGCAATTCTGAGGAGCGCCTACATTTGTTACCGAAGGTTCTCCCCAGAATCGGCGAAGGAAGGAAGAGACGACAAGAGAACGGGCAGGATGCTATGACATCTGCTAAGATATCAGGGACTTGCCTCCATGTTAGTAGACGGATCTGCAGAGTGTAAAATCTGCAAGTGAAGAAGAGAATGCAATACATCCAACACATAACTGCGGTGGCAGAATGGAACTGATATTCTGAGATGAAGAGGCAGGCACAACTGAGGAATTGGTGGCAAGTTGCATCAAGTCTATCAGAAGACCGATGACTCAGAAAAAAATGAAGTTCGATCAACATCCGCGTGTTGCATAAATGCTCCGTGAACTCAACTAGGAATCCCTGGAGGGAAGAAAACGTTCTTACCGCGAAACACTAGAGAGAAAATTTAGAGAACCGGTGTTTGGGATAGACTCTAGGATGATACTACTGCCACCAATATACATCTCACACAACGACCGCGAAAACAAGATAAGAGAAATCAGGGCTCGTACTGAAGCATACAGACAGTCGTTTTTCCCTCGCTACATTTGTGAGTGGGACAGGAAGCGGAATGTCCAGCAGTAATACCATATGGTAGCTTGCAGAGTATGTATGTAGTTGTCGAGATCGAAAAATATATTGATGGTTCCAATACAGCGACTGTTTTTTATAACTGAATACGGATATTGTTTGGATACGCCCGAAACAGAAAGAAAGCACATAGTTTCATAGTGTCCAAAACTTTTAATTAGAAAATTTCTGGCAGATTAAAACTGTGCTCCGAACCGGGACTCAAATCTCGGACCTCTGCCTTTCGCAACCCAGTGCTCTACCGACTGAGCTATTCAAGCCCGACTCACGACCCGCACTCACATCTCTTATTAAAATTACAGAGACAGTTACAACATAAATACAGTTTTTCAAAAATCCAAAGGCTGTGTTGTCGTGACTACAGCGGTAGTGACATATACCAAACATACTAGAATTAATGCACGACACTTTATCGGACATCTTCGGATTCAGGTATGGAAGGGCGAAGATATTACTGCACGACTGTGTGTAAGAAATCCCATACCTAAGGTACCTAATTCAGATCCCTAGGAGAAATCATGCAACCCATGGTAACCGGAGCGACATTACTAAATCAACACACAGAAAAGCAAGACAGTAAAAATCTAAGAAAAAATTCAATGAATAAATGTGAGATTTGGAAGAAAAGAAAATTTCATACATTACAGCAGTACATTAAGCAAGTCTGTGACATTTTTAGGAGGAGATAATTGAAATTTTGCAGTCACATTCTAATAATGATTGATGATACGCTGACCAAAAATTTGTTATCCCACTGAAAGTTAAGAACAACTGACTAATTGAAACTGAAAGAGATTCAGGTAATTGGCATCACGGATGACTATGTTAAGTATAGACATGCAATCAGAATACTTGTCAAGAATCATAAATATTTAATAACAAAGGGCCTTCGAAAAGTTTTGCACAGTCGTCTCTAATTTTTATATTTTTTTCAAGAAGAGAATGACATTTTTTGTGAACATACTTGGAACATTTAGCTATAAGTTGGTGTATAAAAGTATTTTCTTTTATTTACGGGTGAGCCATAATGGACCGTGAAGTAGATGTTGGGTTGCGACAACGGTCGGTGATGGAGTTCCTCTTGAAGAACGGCGATGATCTGCCACATCGATTCACAGGAAGTTATACGTATGTTTCCATTTACCTGGATGTAATGTATGTGGAACTTCAACTAATCGGTAGAGTAGCTGAGTAGCTCGTCAGCTGGTCTCATGAGGCTGGGTGCATCCCAAAACCAGTCCTCCCACCAAGGAAAAATCTCTGGCAGCACCTGGAATCGAACCCGAGTCCTCCACGTGGTAGTCTACAGCGCTGACAACTCAGCTAATTTTTTTTTAAGTTTGCATTATCACGTGCTTGTACACTATGTAACAAATCCATGGTTTGTTTCTCGCTAGAATTATTTTTTATCGTCTCAATACTTAAGTTCATGCTGGAGACGACATAAGACTACCTTAGAGAACTTCACTTTGATAGTGATGAAGCGGTGCAAGCAGAAGTGAGCTTGTGGCTTCCACAACAAAGCCAATTATGATACTTTACTAAAAAAGGAACAGGTGACAGGACACGTCCTGAAACATGAAAGAATCGTCAACTGGTAATAGAAGGAAGTATGGTGGGGGGATTAAAAATTGTATAGTTAGAGCAAGGGATGAACATAGTCATCATATTCTCGTTGGGAGAAATAAGTTCGCCGCCGGGGTGACTATTGAGAAATAAATATCTAGCCAAAAAAACAAAGGTGTAAAATTTTAATAACTTTAATTTAAAATGCTTTAACAGTTTTCACATAAAATATTCACGGGCACTACGTTTTGCATGCCTCGTATTATGTGAAAGTAAGAAATTTTATTCTATTAATTTAACCACTAACAAATGCTATACGCTTTAATTTTTCAAACGTTATCTGACCATGAGAATTATCAATACTAAAGACAGTACAGTTTGTATTATCTTTATCACATGTACCAAGCGAGCAATAGTCAGCGTCTAGATTCGTATTAGGGAGGACGGCGATTAAAATTACCTACCAGCCACTCAGATTTAACTTTTCAGTGGTTTCCGTAGAGCGCTTAAGGCAAATGCCGGAATGGTTCCTTTGAAAAGGACACCCCAACTTTCCGCAGACCCAGCTTGTGTTGCGTCCCTTACGACCTCGTCATCGACGGGACGTTTACGCTAATAACCCTGATCTTCCGTCCGCTCAAATATCAAGGAAAAAAACTGCCTAAACAAGTAAATGCATAAATGTCACCCTGTCTTCTGTAAACGTAAACTCCGTCCACAGGCCCTAGAAGGCCCATCTCTACTGACCGACCGCCATGTCATCCTTTGTTAACGGCGTCAATGAATGCGGTATGGAGGGGCTTGGCGCCAGCACACCGCTCTGCCGGCCCTTGTCTCTTTTTGTCCTTTGTCTGGCAGTACCGGTAATCGAACCCGTGTCCTCCACTTGGCGGTCAGTCGCGCTGACCACTCAGCTACGGAAATGGACCACTGTCTTTTGTGTCCCTCCTAAATAAGAAATGACTGGTAGAGTGTGTGCTGCATCGACAGGTCGCTGGTCAGCTTTAGCGTGGTTTTCAGACAGTTACCCACATTCTTGTTAGTGGGCTGGATACGAGTCTCTATCATAGTTACACTTTACGAAAACAGCAGGAATATCGAAAGAATAGCCCATTTTAAAACACTATTATGTAAGTGAACATCAACGAAAGTGAAACAAAGGTAATGGAAAATAGTCGGATTAGATCAAGTGATACTTAATGAAGTAGGACGTGAAAGACAAAGTAGTAGATGACTTTGGTATTTATGGAGCAAAATAGCAAATTACGGCCGAAGTAGACAGGACAGGAAGTGTAGACTGACTACAGCACGAAAAGAGGAATTTGTTAATATCTGACATGAATTTAAGTGATAAGAAGTCTTTGCTGAAGGTGCTTGTATGGAGTGTAGCTATGTACGGAAGTGAAATATGGACGATAAACAGGTTAGACATGAAGACAATAGAAGCTTTTTAAATGTGCTGCTACAGAAGAATTATGATTAAATGGGAAGATCGACAATTAATGAAGATGTGCTGAATCGCATTGGGGAAAAGGAAAACTATGGTACAACTTGACTAAAACAGGAACAGTTGATAGACACGCCCTGAAGCATTAAAAATCATCAATTGGTTATAGGAGGAAGTATGGAGGGTGAGGAGGGGGTGGAGTAAAAATGGTATAGGCAGAGCAAGGGATGAATACATTCATCAGGTTCAAACGGGTATAGAGTGCAATGGCTAAGTGGAGGTCAAGGGGTTGGCACTAGATAGGGAAGTGTGCAGAGCTGCGTCGAAGCTGTCTGTCAACTGAAGACCACGACAACACTAACACAGATAGACTGCACACTCACATATCCATCAGTAGCTTTAGTCGTCCTGTTTAGAGAAAACGCACACAAGATGGGACACATACAAGAAATGCTAACTTGTAATAACTTTGCTAATACTAAGCACAGTGTTTATAGCATACAGCATGTTCTCGTAAATCTTGAAGGGAGCCATAATTTGCGCTCATATTACTAATAGGCGGACTAGCAACGTCAAAAATTCAAAATGTTTATTCCAAAAGTCCAAAATGTCTATTCAGCTTCTCTGTTACGAATAATAAGTCACTCCATCCAAGTAAAAATAAAATTATTTGGTCATTATGCACAGGGCTGTTCGTAAGTACCTCCAGGTTCTCAGAAAAATACTGCATAAAAATACAAGACGTATGAGAAAGTGACAGATATCAGTGGACAGAGCTTCTCTGCAAGTTTTTAGCTCACTTTACAAGAGTCGAGGGGCATGAAAGGGAAGCAGTGGTTGGGAAGGGAGTGAGACAGGGTTGTAGCCTCTCCCCAATGTTATTCAATCTGTATATTGAGCAAGCAGTAGAGGAAACAAAAGAAAAACTCGGAGTAGGTATTAAAATCCATGGAGAAGAAATAAAAACTTTGAGGTTTGCCGATGACATTGTAATTCTGTCAGAGACAGCTAAGGACTTGGAAGAGCAGTTGAACGGAATGGACAGTGTCTTGAAAGGAGGATATAAGATGAACATCAACAAAAGCAAAACGAGGATAATGGAATGTAGTCGAATTAAGTCGGGTAATGCTGAGGGAATTAGATTAGGAAATGAGACACTTAAAGTAGTAAAGGAGTTTTGCTATTTGGGGAGCAAAATAACTGATGATGGTCGAAGTAGAGAAGATATAAAACGTAGACTGGCAATGGCAAGGAAAGAGTTTCTGAAGAAGAAAAATTTGTTAACATCGAGTATAGATTTAAGTGTCAGGAAGTCGTTTCTGAAAGTATTTGTATGGAGTGTAGCCATGTATGGAAGTGAAACATGGACAATAAATAGTTTGTACAGGAAGAGAATAGAAGCTTTCGCAATGTGGTACTACAGAAGAATGCTGAAGATTAGATGGGTAGATCACATAACTAATGAGGATGTATTGAATAGAATTGGGGAGAAGAGGAGTTTGTGGCACACCTTGACGAGAAGAAGGGACCGGTTGGTAGGACATGTTCTGAGGTATCAAGCGATCACAAATTTAGCATTGGAGGGCAGCGTGGAGGGTAAAAATCGTAGAGGGAGACCAAGAGATGAATACACTAAGCAGATTCAGAAGGATGTAGGTTGCAGTAGGTACTGGGAGATGAAGAAACTTGCACAGGATAGGGTAGCATGGAGAGCTGCATCAAACCAGTCTCAGGACTGAAGACCACAACAACTACATACAAGTGCTCAGTATGGGCAACGTTTGTATGCGGCAAACGTCAATACGTTCGTGCAGTTCATTGAAGTCGCCCGGAACGGCGCAACGACAGCATCCCGCGATTAAATGTATGTTGATTGTACAGATGCGAACTAATCTGGTGCGACGACATGGAGCAGAACATTTGCCTACTAGTTCTAACACCCCTGCCTCCTAGTGTTGCGCTCTGCAACTACGTCGCTGTACAAATGACGAATCGAAGCTTGAACAGATGCTCTATCCACCGATATGTCTCATTTTTCTGCATGTATTGCAGCTTTCGCGCATTCTTCTTTTGAAATCCTGAAAGTACTTATGAATTAACCTGACCTTAGGTCGTGTATATACAGGAACTGACTAAATTGTCAGCGCGTTTTTAGTCGCCTGGTAAGTGGGAAGAGTAAGATAACCAGTGGTGCAGGTTTTTACCAGCGCTCGAGTTACAGGCAAGGAGAATCGGCAGAATCGACAGTTGCCTACTCTTGCAGGCACTGACTTGGAGAGACTGTCTCCGATCTGCTTATAAATTATTGCAGGCCACGCTAACTCCTTAATGCCTGAGTAAATTTCCTGATGAAAGATAAAAATCAAAAATCGCGGTGCCTTAGAGGTTCCCGAAACACTCGGGACAATGCAGCATCTGTCAGAAGCGTTGATAGGTTCAAGCAGAATCAACACTGACTGACACTGGTGCTCTAAAACAGTTGATCTTACAATTATTAGCAGAGCATTGGAATGATGTGAATTCACGACATTTGGCACTAAGGGGATAAAAAGTAATAATTCGTAGTATTATCAACTTAAACCTGCTACATAGGACAAAGTTTTCCGACACACTCGATAGAACTATGGCACACAGTAAAGCGTCGCGACACGTGTAAGCTGAAATCCCAACACAGCGGCAACTGTCGGAAGAGAATGAGTATACAGGTGTATCTGAACGTGTTAAACGTGAAATCATACGTGGAAACTTAACAGAAAGTAGTTGGAACACGACACGGAAACTTGCCATAGGGTACTATTTTTGAACTTATAATTAATGAAATGACGTAAACACAGCACTGAGGTAGATTATCACTAACCCGTAACTCAGACGAATAGCTGTTAAACGCTGAGAACATGCTGGTTGTCCTATAGTTCTGCTAAGCGGCCAACGTCGTTTTCTTGCTAATATACGTCAACAAATGATTTGTTCAGGAGCCCTCCTCACACCCCGGTGACCTCAGTATGGCTGCTATGGAAAAAACAGCGCCTAAGGCAGTCCTGAACACCAGTACCTGTGCTACCTTGTGGTCGCCTTGTCAAGGGGGACCGAAGAAAGTAACAATGCATTGGATGGAGTAAAACGGTACTCTATGTTATCCAGCAACAGACTGTGGTACAAGAGATGTACTCTTCTTCTCTTACCGTATTTTTTAAATTGAAAGTAAACATAGTGTTTTAATTTCTTAAGGGCTATTCTGTTGTCCTCTGCTACCCGTGAAACTAATCCAGAACACGTCTGGTGGTGAAAAACTTACTTTAGCAGTTCGTTTCGCCTGTCGTGCAACTACAGTTTTGGATGATCAGTCACCAGCTAATCGGATCCAGCCACCGTTGACAACCCTAAGGTCATTTAGACCTTTTGCGTTCAGTTCAAAACTATTAATCTTGCACGCTACTTATCTTTTTTTTCAGATCTGATGATGGCTGCAAAGCCTAAACTGCAAACTGTTTAAACAAATTAAAATGTGACCAAGACTTTGTATCGAAAGTATCCTGACATTTGCAGTACTGTAGCCGTGTATTTCCATTACATTGCCTTATAGAGGGTGAAGGAAAACAACATGATGATAATTAAATCCTGTTCTCTTTTTCTCCATTGTTTTAGGTCAGCGGATCAACAAATGTGAAATGTTACAATAAAAGTTCAGTCATGCCCTCTGTAAATCAGAAAAAACGTAAAACTTGTGACCTTTAGAGTTGATCATTAAGAATATTGTACCCGACTATATTACTGCACTGCTGTTCCTATAGCGCAGCTTATTACCTTTACAAATTAATACCGTTCGTTTAGCGTAGATGCTTTAATAGTCAAGCTTTACCCAGCAAACATCATAGAAAATGCGCGTGTAACGTAACCAACCATGGACAGAAATTTAAAGTTTGCCTAGCTTTGATTGTTCAGCTGAAAATACTATATTCAGCTAGTTTAATTCCTAACTATGCTCTTTAGCATAACAACTATTAGCAGGGGCAAATTAGTTTAAATGCAAACACTTCTACGCGCTCGTCGTTGACAGGCTGTAGTTTTATGGGCGTAGCTCCACTACAGAGAATTTCCTGTCCTGTGGTTACCTAGAAAATTTTGTTCGGTTCGGCTTCCCCTAGCCTGCTCTGACCTTATTAACAGCCGGCCGCGGTGGTCTCGCGGTTCTAGGCGCGCAGTCCGGAACCGCGCGACTGCTACGGTCGCAGGTTCGAATCCTGCCTCGGGCATGGATGTGTGTGATGTACTTAGGTTAGTTAGGTTTAAGTAGTTCTAAGTTCTAGGGGACTGATGACCACAGCTGTTAAGTCCCATAGTGCTCAGAGCCATTTGAACCATTTTTGAACCTTATTAACAGGCTGATTATCTCCACATACGAGAAAATCCTTTGGTAGTGAACCCTGAATGTAAATAAACTTAACATATAGTGCACAAAAAGACGTAGAAATACTCTGGTATTTAATTTGTAGTGACACGGTAAATCCTAGACGTCAATACACACATACTACATGCAGTCATACATAACGTATTTTTTCCTTCCATCTAACAAATTTTAAATAAGTTAAATACACTGGTGTGCAAATCATAAGAGCGAAAGTACTTTTCGCATGATATGCCCTGCCATGTATCACAGTTCGATGAATTTTGGACCTCACACAGAAATAACTGCTATAGTATAGTACAGAAGGAAACTAAAACAAATACGCAATTAGACGAACAGTACTGGCACTTTTATTCAAATACATTAATTACACAGCAGTCACCGCGATTTATGGTGGTATCCCGGATATTATAAACGGCGGGACATGGTTCTTAATAGGATGTGTGACCGCCACGGACGGCAAAGGCAAGAAAAGCGTTTCTGAAGAAGAGAAATTTGCTAACATCGAATATAGATTTAAATGTTATGACATATTTTCTGAAGATATTCGTGTGGAGTGTAGCCATGATTGGAAGTGAAATAAGGGCGATAAGCAGTTTAGATAAGAATGGAATGGAAGTTTTTGAAATCTACATCTACATGTGGTACTACAGGAAAATGCTGAAGATTGGATGGGTAGATCGCGTAACTAATGAGAAGGTATTGAATATAATTTGGTAGAAACGAAATCTGTGGCACAGCCTGACTAAAAGAAGGAATCGGTTGATATGAGAAATTCTGAGACAGCAAGGGATCACCAATTTAGTACTGCAGGGAAGGTGGAGGATAAAAATCGTAGAGGGAGACCAAGAGATGAATACACTACGCAGATTCAGAAGGATGTAGGTTGCAGTAGTTACTCGGAAATGAAGAGAGAAGTGTGTGTGTGTGGGGTGGGGGGAAGGGGTGCGGTAAGAATCGTAGAGAGACACGAAGAGTTGAGTACAGTAAACAGATTCAGAAGGATGCATGTTGCAGAGATGAAGAGGGTTGCACAGGATATAATATCTGTATCAAGCCTGTCTTCGCTTGAAGACCACAACAATAACAACAACAACAACAACAGCCCAGATTAAATAACAATCTTGCGTGTCAAAAATAATTTGCTCTTTTCTACGAATATGCGACGGTTTTCGAGTATGTTGTCAGGCAGGAACCTAATAGCACAGCAATGGTATTTACGTCAAAGTGTATTTCAAGTACCAATATGAAGCAAGACCACAACTCAGATTTTTTTACGAAGCGAAATAAATGAAGAAGCACAATGTCATTCGCTACATGCTTTTGACTGTTGATTAACCGTCTTCGCTTCCCGTGATTCATCGCGCCATTACCAACATCTACACGTCATTAAGAAAACCGCCGACATCGTAAGTGCATTTCTACTTATTATGAAGAGACAGTATAACGAGCTCGCTTTCCTTTATTCGATAACCCATCACAATAAATCGCTATTAACTATAGCACTTAAAGTCGTATAAAGTCTCTCACGAAAATATTTTAGCCACTGCACTAACATAGATTTCATTAGCTGCACAGTACATTTTACTACAGTGTTGCTTATGCATCATCAAAAATATGGACCGCGTGCATGTGCGTATGCGTGTAGTATTTTTATTAGTAGTACTACCACTATTATTTGCACGTGATTATGTTTTTTATGTCGTTATGCTTTGTGGCAGAAAGATATATCACGGATATTGCCTTCGTCAGCCTTCCATTTATCATGTTAATAAGAATCACGTTGATTTCTGTTTTAGAACTCCGATTTCAAAATTCTACAAGCAAGTAAAAGTAAGATTGAAGAACTGTATGTGCATGCAGCAGTTTCGTTGTAACACGGTACTGAATAATTCGATGCACTCATGGCCACGTCTCAACATTTGACTAAGCAGTATAAGTGATTAGCTAATACCTATGACCGCGTTACAAATTACTCTGTTGGCGACAAATCACTGGAAACAAAAACTACCGTAAAGTAGCTAGGAGTAACGATTAAATAGCTGATGGTAACGGTGCGCACGACCTAAAGTTGTAACAGTGTAAAACAAATTGTAGGAAAAACAAGTCCAGGTTGATATTCACTGAGAGAATCGCAGGATACTGTAATTCATCCATCTAAGAAGTGGTTCACGAAACACTTGCTCGGCCGATTCTTGAGTGCATATCTTCAGTCTGAGACCTTAACCAAGTAAGATTAGTAGAAGAGACAGAGAAGATCCAATGGATTGCGGCACGTTTCGTCACGGGATCACTTAGTCAACTTGAGAACGTTACGGAGATGATCAACAAACATCAGTGGCAGACAACTCAAGAGAGGCGATGTAGGTGACGGAGAGGTTTAAGCACGAATTTCGAGAGTAAACGCAGGCAAAGTATTACTCCTTCCCGCAGACGTCTCACTAAATGAGCACAACGCGAAAATCAAAGATATTACAGCTAATGCAGAGGTTTACCAGCAACGTCATTCTTTCAATGCGCCAATCGCGAAAGAAAGCGGGGTCGGGAAAAGATAGTGCTTTCAGAAGTACCCTCCACAATACACCGTAAGCTGGCTTTCGGAATGTAGATATAGATGTGGAGAGCAAATGCAGTCAGAATCACTCCACTTCGTCAACTGATGTGTCTCCCTGATGCAATACTGTAAATGGCCCACCAAATGTCTAAAACCGATTGTTTGGTTACTGATCATTCCAAATAGTGATTTTGCCAGATGTTTCTTAATAAATGCATCTGTTAGTCATTTGATCTCCATTTAATGACAGAAGTGCTGACGGCTGCCAGGGCACGTAGGTCTTACCCATAATTCCACGGGCAGCTGCAGGGAGAGAAACGTCAGCCCACTAGCTGCTTGCTCACCTTCCGTAATGAAGACAGACGAGACTCACCAACAAGCCGTAGTGGGTGCGGCCCGCTAGTGCGCGGAAGCTGCATTAGCTGCGACTGTGGACCCGGGGCTATGCGGCGAGAGAGGTGTTTTATGCTCGATTTCACAGCAGCGCCTGCCTTTATGTGGAATTCTGGAAGGCGCATTCATATTGTCGCTCGCTGCGGGCTCTGAAAGGTGCTAGTAAATAGCTTCCATTCTCGCTCACCACAGCGCACTTTTTCCCGCCCCTCTAGAGAATAGGGAGCATAAACACTGAAGGAGACATTATGCTGGATAATCCGTCTTCTTTATGGCAAAAGATGAGGCCGCAAGTTGCCACCTGTTTGTTCATCTACATCTGCATCTATACTCTGCAAACCCCTGTGAAGTGCATGGCATAAGGTACGTCCCCTTGTTTCAATTATAAGAACTTTCTCTCGTTCCATTCACGTATGGATCACGGCAAAAATGACTGTTTAAATACCTCTGTGAGTGCTGCAGTTAGTCTGATCTCGTCTTCGCGATCTCTATGGAAGCCATAAGCAGAGAGTTGTAACATATTCTTAGATTCATTACTTGATGCAATTTCAACATTTTGTAGATGGGAAACGAACAAGCCTTTTATTTCGCGAAGAGTTTATTGCAAAATTGTCACAGTTTCAGACATGTATTTTGGCAACTAATTTCGAACCGAATGGTTCATTCTCAAGCCAGACCTGCTGAGGCTGCGTTGGGAGTGCTTGATCTTAATGACAGTCATCTAAAATTAGCAATACATGCATTACACAGTGACGGTGGATAAATGTCGCAATATACTTACACATATGCTCACTATACATGTCAGAATCAGAGCATATTTTGTGTATGCTGTTGTGGTCTTCTGTCCGATGACTGGTTTGATGCAGCTGTCCTTGCTTCCCTATCCTTTGCAAGCCTCTTCATCTCCAATAACTACTGCAACCTACGCCCTTCTGAATCTGATTACCGTGTTCATCTCTTGGCTTCCCTCTACAATTTTTACCCTCCACAGTTACCTCCAGTACTGCCGCCCGGAGTGGTCGTGCGGTTCTAGGCGCTACAGTCTGGAACCGAGCGACCGCTACGGTCGCAGGTTCGAATCCTGCCTCGGGCATGGATGTGTGTGATGTCCTTAGGTTAGTTAGGTTTAACTAGTTCTAAGTTCTAGGCGACTGATGACCTCAGAAGTTAATTCGCATAGTGCTCAGAGCCATTTGAACCATTTGAACCATTTGAACCTCCAGTACTGAACTGGTGATCCCCTAGTGTCTCAGAATTCATCCTACCAAGCAATCCTTCTTCTAGTCAGGCTGTGCCAAAGATCTCTTTTCTCCTCAATTCTATTCAGTTCCTCCTCATTAGTTACATGATCTATCCGTCTAAACTTCAGCATTTTTTTCTAGAATTACATTTCAAAACCTTCTGTTCTCTTCTTGTCTAAACTGTTTAAGATCCATGTTTCACTTCCATACATGGCTTCTCCTTACAAATACTTTCATAAAATACCACCTAACACTTAAATCTATTCTCGATATTAAAAAATTTCTTTTCTTCAGGAACGGTTTGCCATTGACAGTTCACATTTTATATCTTCTCTACTACAGCCATCATGAGTTGCACTGCTGCCCAAATTAAAAAAAAATCATCAACTACTTCAACAACTTCTCGATTTCTCCTCTAATTTCCTCAGCAGCACCTGATTTAATTCGACCACATTCCATTATTCTTGTTTTGGTTTTGTTGATGTTCATCTTATATCCTCCTTTTAAGACACTTTTAAACTGCTCTTCCAAGTCCTTTGTTGCCTCTGACAGAATTACAATGTCATCGGCAAACCTCAAAATCTTTATTCCTCGTCCCTGAGCTTTAATTCTTACTCCAAATTTTCTTTTGTTTCCTTTACTGCTTGCTCAATGCACAGATTGAATATTTCTCACTCCCTTCTCAACCACTGCTTCCCCTTCACGGCCTCCGACTCTTGCAGCTGCCGTCAGGTTACCGTAGAAGTCGTAAATAACCTTTCGCTCCAAGCGTTTTACCCCTATTACCTTCAGTATTTCAACGAGAGTATTTCAGTCAATTATGAGCTTATGTATAGTGACATTTATCTAATGTCACTGTGTGATGCATGTATCGCCAATTTTAGACAGCTGTCATTAAAATTAGGCGCTTTCATTGCAGCCTCCGTACGTCTAGCTTGAGAATGAACCAGTCGGTTCGAAACTAGTCGCCAAAATATATGTACTGCGACTGTGACAGATCTGTAATAGTTTTCATTTAATGTTCGTTCTAGAGATTTTCTAATTATCTTTTCACGGAATAATTTTCGCCTTTCTGTAAGTGTCTCCCAGTTCAGTTCTTTCAGCATCTTCGTGACACGTTGCCATGGTTCGAACAAACCTATGACCATTCGTACTGCCTGTCTTTGTGTTAGTTCAATACCCCTCTTATTCCTATTTGGTGTGGATTCGATACACTTGAGCAATATTCTTCGACGGGTCGCACGAGTGTTTTGTATGTAGCTTCCTTTGTAAAATGTTCGCATTAGCCAAGTATTCTACCGATGAATCGCAGTCCGTCACCTGCTTTACGTACGTCTGAGACTATTTGATCGTTCCATTTCACATTCCCATGGTTTGTTACATAAAGACGTCTGTAAGAGTTGACCGATTGCAGTTGCGACTCGCTGATATAATAGTCATGCATACCCCTTTTTTTCGTTTTATGGGGTGTACAACTTTACATATATGAACATTTAAGGCTTATGAAAGATTACAGCGATAGTTCTGCTGGAGTCGAAAACTGATCAATGCAATATGACACGCAAATATGGAAGAACGGGGAGGTCAATTAAATACCACGAAGTGTATCAAGTGCTTAAAACGTTATGCTAGCAAATCATAAATGCGATATTCAGATATACACTCTCGGAAATGGGAAATGTTACGCTATGGACTTTTTGACCAGCTGTACCAAACCAATACTTCGGTATTTCCATGCCTACGGGATATCTTGATTAAATGTCATGGTTATTCCGCTTATGGGCTTATTTTCAGTACCTAAAATTCATTCCTACAAATGAAGAATGGTGTAAGTACATGATGGCTATTGGGTGTTTCTTCCCATACTGGAACTCTTCAGGAAGAGATCGCAACGCAGAATTCCTGGAAGACGAGCAGCTGCAGTTTATTGCAATTTATCGATCGTTGAAAAAGATTGAACCTTTGGCTTGATCGACAGATAACACGGACCGTTGTTTGTAGTTACATTTACATCTACGTGATTACTCTGCTATTCACAATAAAGTGCCTAGCAGAGGGTTCAATGAACCACCTTCAAGCTGTCCCCTACCGTTCCACTCTCGAACGGCACGCAGGAAAAACGAGCACTTAAATTTTTCTGTGCGAGCCCTGATTTCTCTTATTTTATCGTGATGATAATTTCTCCCTATGAAGGTTGATGCCAACAGAATGATTTCGCAATCGGAGGAGAAAACTGGTGATTGAAATTTCATGAGAAGATCCCGTCGCAACGAAAAACGCCTTTGTTTTAATGATTGCCACTCCAATTCACGTATCATGTCTGCGACACTATCTCCCCTATTTCGCGATAATGCAAAACGAGTCGCTCTTCTTTGTACTTTTTCGATGTCATCCGTCAGTCCCACCTGATGCGTATCCCACACCGCACAGCAATACTCCAGAATAGGACGGACAGGCGTGGTGTAAGCAATCTCTTTAGTAGACCTGTTGCACCTTCGAAGGGTTCTGCCAGTGAATCGCAGTCTTTGGTTTGCTCCACCCACAATACTACCTCTGTGATAGTTCCAATTCAGGTTATTGGTAACTGTAATCCATAAGTATTTAGCTGAATTTACAGTCTTCAGAACTGTGTGACTTATCGCGTAATCGAAATTTAGCTGATTTCTTTTAGTACTCACGTGAATAACTTCACACATTTCCTTATTCAGGGTAAATTTCCACTTTTCGCACCATACAGATCTCTTATCTAAATAATTTTGCAAGTCGTTTTCATCATCTGATGACTTTACAAGACGGTAAATGACAGCATCATCTGCAAACAATCTAAGACGGCTACTCAGATTGTCTCCTATGTCGTTAATATAGATCAGGAACAACAGAGGGCCTATAACACTTCCTTGGGGAACGCCGGATATTACTTCTGTTTTACTCGATGATTTTCCGTCTATTACTACGAACAGTGACCTTTCTGACAGGAAATCACGAATCCAGTCTCGCAACTAAGGCGATATTCCGTAGGAACGCGGTTTGGTTAGAAGACGCTTGTGAGGAACGGTGTCGAAAGCCTTCTGGAAATCTAAAAATATGGAATCAATTTGACATCCCCTGTCGATAGCACTTATTACTTCATGAGTATAAAGGGCTAGTTGTGTTTCAAAAAAATTGTTCAAATGGCTCTGAGCACTATGGAACTTAACATCTGAGGTCATTAGTCCCCTAGAACTTAAAACTACTTAAACCTAACTAACCTAAGGACATCACACACATCCATGCCCGAGGCAGGATTCGAACCTGCGACCGTAGCGATCGCGCGGGTCCAGACTGAAGCGCCTAGAACCGCTCGGCCACAGCGGCCGGCAGTTGTGTTTCACAAGAACGATATTTTCTGAAACCGTGCTGACTATGTGTCAATAAACCGTTTTCTTCGAGGTACTTCATAATGTTCGAATACAGTATATGTTCCAAAACCCTGCTGCAAATCGACGTTAGTGGTATAGGCCAGTAATTCAGCGGATTGCTCCTACTTCCCTTTTTGGGTATTTTATTAATTACGTATTTTATTAATACTAACAATGCACTTATGTGCAGAAATCTCAATCAGTAACAAAGAAACGGATTAGGCGTACAGATTACTGGCATATAATTAAAGTACATTCTTCTTTGGTGTATTTTCCTTAGACAGGCATCGTCTGAATGTGCTCCACTTTTCTCTGTCCCAATCATCTTCCTTAATCTGCTGCTAACTTCATCCGCTTTTTATCTCATCAAATACTCCAAACATTCCTCCCTCCCTTCCCGTCCTTTCTGCAATATTTTCCTCGATGACTCTTAGTTATAGGCAATTTCTCCGGAATTAGAGGTGTTCCTATCTTTCTTGTGATTCACACTAGTTTTCTTTCCAAACTTATTCTCAGAAGTACCGGTGCTTCTTCATTCACCATTCTGTCTATCCATTTCACTTTAAGCATTTTTCTGCACAAACACAATTCACAGATATCCTAAAATTGTTCCTCTTTCATTTAGATTGCTTTCTTGACGTATGCAATCAGTGCCTTATTAGAGCCCCATACTTGAATCCGGAAGCGGTGAACAGTCTAGAAACTGAGTGAGGATATATAAAGAGCCGCGTAACCTACGGAACATTTTTGTTGTACACAGTTATATTCCTCTATCTTACTTAAAAATGGTGTTTACAGCAAAACTGAAATTGTCTACTTTTAATTATGGTTTCATTCGAAAATTTGTTGATTTGTAACGTGAAACTGAGGGCTGTTGTAGCAAAAATTAAAAAACAATACAGATTTATCAAAGAGCGTCAGAAAACGCATTTTCCTAAGAAAAGATAAAATAAAAAACTGCAAAATCAAAAATGTGTCAAACATTGCTTCGATACTTCGTGGAGCTTATATAAGACATGTTTCTGTTATTCAGAAACATCTTTCGCATTTGTCGATAATATCAGGAAGGTCTTGCCTTTGATCCTGATGAAGAACATTCTACTAAGTACAAAATAGCACCCATAATTATATAGATTTTTTATGTTTGTGCATGTAAACTGTACTTGCATCAAAAGTAATTGCTTTGCTTACTTCAAAACGCAGAAGTTACGTGATCGGTTAATTTTTATTACTTATAAAGTGCAATTTATATTCTGTACGGATATAAAATACACAATGGACCAGCACTGAATGATGTGCGAAACAAACAAACAACCAAACAAAGAGAGAGAGAGAGAATACGTCGTTTCCCAGTTCCTCTCTTACATTTTTACTTACTTTTTTTCCTTTTCTTACCAATGGTATCAGTATCGCTGGTAATCCTACCATTTACTACGTCATTTATGTACTGTACCAAAGCTACTCAACCGTAGTGTTTGTTGGGCGCAATGGTAGTTAACAATTGTCATTACTGGCATGTAGTTAAAGTACATTCTCCTTTGGTGCAATTTCCTTAGACCGGTATCGCCTAAATGCGCTCCACTTTCCTCTGTCCCAATCATCCTCCTTAATCTGCTGTTAACTTCGCCCGCTTTTTATCTCATCAAATACTCCGAACTCCAAACATTCCTCCCTCCTTCACGTACCGTTTTAAAATTTCGCAGCACATTGTTTAGTTCGGTTTTATCTTTCAGTACCTGTAACCTCATTTCCCTATTAGGTACCAAATCTCCTGGAGTCCCCTCCGTCACAGCTCTGATTTTTCACTGTGCATTACTATTGCCGAACAGGATGAAGTTAATGCGGCAAAATTATGTGACGAGATACTTCCTTCCCCATTTCTCGTATGTACACTAAACAAAATATTGCAAAACGTTGGTCCACAGTGTTCGGTATTTACAGTGCCCCGCTGCAAGCATTTAGAGCACAAATGTGAACGACACAATGATTTTCCGCTGATAATTGCTAGGAGAGCTGTTTGACAATCTCCGCAGAGAGTTGTAGAGGGCTATTAAACTCAGCTTTCGTGCCACACGCTGCCGGGTGAACACCACACCACTGCACAGCACACGACCGTCCACAGGGACTGTTCGTGGTCGTGGTCGTGGTCGGCGACGGCCACACTCGCCGCTGACCTCCCCTCCCAGAGGCCATCTGGACAGGTCGATGGCTCCTGCCCCAAGGGGCGCCCCTAATGGACTGCGGCACACAGGTTGCACTCTGACCACGGTTAAAAACAAGAACCTCCATTTTCCTCGTTCATTATACGCTCGTATCCAGCCAGATTTGCGACCGGACCCTGAATTTCTTCTCGTGCATAATATATGGAGAACTGTATCTGAGGCAGAGACCCACTCAAACAAGCAACAGTAGTAGTAGCAGTAGCAGCAGTTTTATTCATTCGCCTATACTTTTCTATAATATTAGACATAAGATAGTATTACAGTTTCTTCTTCTTCTTTCGTTTGACCCTCTTTGGGGTACACTGGATCAAATATTTCTTTGTGCGTTTTTCTTTTCTTAGGGCCCAGTATTTCTTCATTCTTTCCGATCTTCTTTTCCTCTCTTCTTCCGAGATGAAGGGTTTGGACTTTAGTGTAGACTTGTCTTGGAACCTTATGTTTTCATCTTTAGTAATTAATTTAGCTGTTCGGTCGATAAGTGAATTTTCTGAAATCTTTAATTCTACTAGGTCTTTCTCAGTTTCTTTAAACCAGTTGCGTTTCGTTTTGCGGCTACGGAAAAAGTCAAAGATTTGTTTGTTTAATCTGTTGGATTTCATCCTGTGAAGATGACCGTATTGGAATTCATTCTGAGAAGATGACCATAAAAATTTATCCTCCTTTTTCGCATTATAACTGAAAGTTTTTCAATTTTCTTGTAGAGAGTTTCATTTTTGATGTACATAATCTTAATGTCTTGAAATTTTGGTCCTACGATTTTTCTTAAAATTTTTCTTTCCTTCAGCTCAAGTTTCTCTATTTGGCCTTTGAAATTCATATTTAATGTTTCTACAGCATACGGTGCATCTGGCTTAATCACTGTGTTGTAATGTATAATTTTGGACACCCATGAGAGGGATTTTTTTGTTATATGTATTTTTTGTTAGTTGGAAGGCCAATTCAATTTATTTTTTCTGGATTCCATTGCTTTGCTTTCCCCAGCATTCCAGCTAATTCATTCTCCGAGGTATTTGAATTCTTATACTATTTAAATCTGTTGTTCTTTAACTTTGAGGTATTTACATGAGTGCTTTATGTTTGTGAATATCTTAGTTTTTTCAAAGGCGATGTGAAGACCTATTTTAGCCACTTTTTTCTGTAGTTGAAGGATTTGCTCCCATGCTTCTTCCATTGTTTCACTAAACAGGGCCATATCATCTGCAAAAGTAATGCATTTTACTTTAAGGTTCTTCTTTTTGCAATCCAGTCTTATACCACTCTTAATATTTGTGTTCCATTCTCTGACTACTTTCTCAGGCGCACAATTGGACAGCAACTGTCAGAGACCATCTCCCTGTCGCACTCCAGTTTTTATTTCAAAGGGTTCCGATAATTCGATCATAAATTTAACTTTCGAAAATGTAATTGTAACGGTCGCTTTTATAATATTAGTTGTTTTCTTATCCAAACCCATTTCTTCCAGGACTGATAATAGAGATTCTCTATCAATCGAATCATGTGCTTTTTTTAAATCAATGAAGGAGATTACGTATGTCTTTGCCCTTGATTTTTGGTATGCCATGATGTTTTTGAGGTTTAGTATTTGTTCCGAACATGATCTACCCTTTCTAAAACGTCCCTGGTATTCCGCGATTTGCGGGTACAATTGCGGCTCGGCCCTGTTCAAAAGGACTTTAGAAAGAATCTTGTATGTTATATCCAGCAGTGGTATTCCTCTGTAATTGTTGGGGTCTGTCTTCAAACCTGTCTTGTGGATAGGGTGGATGAAAGCTGTTCTCCATTCTGTGGGGATCTCTTCTTCTTTCCATATTTTATCGAAAACACACTGAAGGGACGTAATTGCATTTTTGTCAGCTTTTTTCCATAGTTTGGCCACTATTTGGTTTTCTCCGGACGCTTTGTTGTTTTGAAGTTCTGAAATGACCTTTTGTAGTTCTTCAGTCGTCGGTGGTTCTGAATCTGGCTTCTCACGGTTATTTGGGATGGATTCAAATTTTTCAAGGATAGGTTCACAACTCAAGAATTTCTCAATGTAGCCTGCTAGTATTTTGCAAGATTCCGCGTTATTGTGAGCGATGGTCCCATTTACATCTCTAAATTGGAGGGTGGGTGCTTTGTATCTTGATAACCTTTGTTTGAAAGTTCTGTAAAAGCTTCTTGTGTCGTTTTTAGTAAATTGTTCATCAATTTGGAGGAGAGTTTTGTTTTCGTGTGTCTTCTTAATCCTTTTTATATTTTTATCTACCACTTTTCTAATGAAATTCAATCTGATTTCTTCTGTTTTCTGTGATTGCCAGTTTTTCCATGCCTGTTTTCTTGTTTCCAGCGACCACCAGGCATGTTTTTTACTTTTCATGTCAGGTGCTATCCGTTCGGCTGTAGTAATGAGGTTTTCCTTGATATCCTCCCAGCTTTGTGTCTGAATGATTTCTGGTGCTTTTGTGAATTCAACTGATTTTAATATCTTTTCCGTGCTGTACTTCCGACCCTTAATTTGTGTCATGCTGCGTTTCCTGTTTGGGATAAGTTTGAACTTAATTTTAGAAAGGTAGTGGTCTGAATCCAAGTTTGCACCCCTGAGTACCCTAACATTCATGATTTCTTTGGGAGAAATCTTCTTGATTGCCACATGATCAAGTTGAAATTCTCCAAGACTAGGAGTTGGGGACATCCATGTCTTTTGTCTTCGTGGTAGTATTACAGTTTATTAAGGAAGAACGTAATTAATACATACAAACACTTACGTCCTTAGAAGTATAGTGTGACAAGGACAGGACAGGCAGTCGGAAAGTCAAAGGTACTTATACGAGGGGCGTTCAATAAGTAATGCACATTTCTTTTTTTTCTGAAAGCAGGTTGGTTTTATTCAGGATTCCAATTAACCGTATTATTCCCCACTCTTCTCGCTACAAAACTCTACTTTTCAACGTAATCTCCGTTCAATGCGACGGACTTACTCCACCTTACAGGGCGGGCCTATACGCCCTCACGATATCACTACTGGTCGACGTCGGAGATAACTTCTTGCTGCACCGATAATCTCCCAATTATTCACGTACTGCTTTCTACAGAGTGCATCCTTCATTGGGTCGAACAGATGGAAGTCGAAAGGTGCGAGATCCAGGCTGTAGGGTGGATGAGGAAAAACAATCCAATGACCTATTGTCAACTCTTCTCGGGTGCGCAGACTGCCTGGGGAATGAGAAGTTAGTTTGCATTTTTGTTGAGGCGAACACGTTGAACTCGTTTCTTTTCCTGAGGGTAGCACAGTTGAGTGCGGGCGGCCAGTAGGCAGAAGGTCGGAAAGGTTTGCGCGACCTTGTTGCAATGAGGAGTGACGCCTTGCCCAACGAGTCACCGTGCTTTTGTTCATTTCCTGGTGTCTGTAGACTTTCCGGAAGTGATTACGAATATCTTCGGTGCTCTGATTTTCCGCCAAAAGAAATTCATTGTCAGCTCTCTGCTTGGAACGCACCTCCGTTACCGACGCCATTTTGAAGGCTATGTACGGCGCTGCCACCTATCGGTGCTTCATGTACCTATAGGGGCTGACCTAGGAATACTATGCAATGTCCCACACCAAATTCCGCCTTCTTTAAACCGAAATTACCGAGAAAAGCAATGTGTTTCATTACTTATCGAACAGACGTCGTAAATTTCTGTCTTTGAAATACCAGATATGAACAAAATTGCATGAACTATCCATCACATATGCTCAACTTATGAGATTGTTCGTATCTGATATTTGAAGTAAATAAATGTAGAAGCTGGTCTGACGTTACATGTTTCACACTAAAGGAAGAAATGTCATTATCAAAATCAGGTGAATTATTCATACGATTAAGGTAATGTTTTGTGGCCCGACAATAAATGGCTCTGAGCACTATGGGATTTAACTTCTGAGGTCATCAGTCCCCTAGAACTTAGAACTACTTAAACCTAACTAACCTAAGGACATCACACACATCCATGCCTGAGGCAGGATTCGAACCTACGACCGTAGCGGTCGCGCGGCTCCAGACTGTAGCGCCTAGAACCGCTCGGCCACTCCGGCCGGCGGCCCGACCTCAATTTCTGGGTGCAAATTCGTAGGAAAATAAAAAAAAAAACTGACTTAGCAGCTGTCGGTACGGTTTGCAACACTGCTTTCGTAAGACATCGTAGAGGAGGTTAAAGAAACTAACCAAAGTAGATTCGATACCAGACTTTCACATGTGCAGTTGTTAGCACCCGCAACCATCCACTCTTTAATATGCATGGACTGACGTGTATGATGCTTCAGAGTCTGCTGTCCTCTCGAAAAAGGACTTCAAGAGACGCTGGCTGGGTGGTTGTTCAACGACGAAACTGACTAGAGACCAGAGGGCCCTGCTGGCGCGTAACCTGCATGCCAAATGGCCGCGTCGTTGCGTAAGATTCGTGCCCTCTCTAGAAACACCTCTCTCAATATTTTTATTCACCAGAGACTACGCGAACCCTTGAGAATAGTAGAGAAACATTCTACGAGTATACAGCCATATGAAGTACCTCCAACTAAAGTATTTTATGCGCATTCTTTATTTCTTACGTTTAAGTTTCTAGAAAGTAGTTAACCAAGTTCTTTGTCAGGGGGTTTGTGTGTGTCTTCATAAAAACTGCACTTGCAGGTACATTCTCCAAGGAGAGCTTTGTGATCTGAGTCGAAGAAAAAGAAAGTCAGAAGAAAGAAAGGAGAACTTCTCCGAGTGGTAAGCGGGTCGTGCGCTGAAACGAGTCCCAAGTCCGACCCGCTTCGCTTACTACTCTCCGCTCAGCAGCACTTGTTTCGTCACTGCACTGTGTGTGTGTGTGTGTGTGTGTGTGTGTGTGTGTGTGTGTGTCTTGACCGACAACGACCCGCGGTAAGAAGCGGGGAATTTGCTGCTGCAACAGAAACCGCTGGCAACCGGCGACATACTTGGTCCCGTCCAGGCCGCCATCTCAGCACACCGGAGTTTACGTGCTCAGCGGAACACGCCGCAGTTACGCCATCTCCTGTTCCGTCCAACCAACTCAACACGGCAGCCACAGGAGACATCTCTCCGATCACAACCAGGGTATGGGAAACAGGGTGGAAACATGTTTTAAAATATTATAACCCTTTTATCCATACTATTCTCAGAGTCATACGAACCTAAAGCAACTTTTTCGTATATATTTGTATTCACACACACACTTACAGTAACAAACGCAAAATATCTAACAGCATGCGACCGGAGAGACATGGAATTGAATGTACACATAAAACTAGTTACACAAAAAGCAGACGCCAGCCTGAGTTGCAACAGAAGAACGATACAGGAGTGTTTTCCAAAACACCCGTTGGAATGGTTTTTTGAGAGAGTGCCTGTGATGTTCACTAGGTATGAACAGTAGAGGAGACACAGAAGATCCAAAGAACAGTGGCGGTTTTCGTTCTGGAGGAACCAAGAGTAATGTTTAAATTACTGTTGACAACGAGGTCAATAGAGATGGAGTACAAGGTCGGACTCGAGTGGATGGGGAATGTAATCGATCGCGCTCATTTCTAAGGAACCATCCGAGATTTAAGGAAACCACGGTGAGTCAAAACTCCGATGATGCAACGAGGATATGAACCGCCGTCCTCCCGAATATGATGCCAGCGTCTGTCTCACCAGTGAGCCATCTCGTTCGTGTGCGTTGTGACGGTCTCCTCTGCTAAGTGCGAAAGAGTTACAGAGATTCTTAACAGACTCCAATAGCAGTCTCTACAGAAGTTGTGCGTCGCGAAAAGGTCAGGCAATAGATATCACTTCATCCCACATACGACATGTGTTAAAAAAGCAACGGTACTTATGTAATTTCGTATGTAGTATTAGCCGAATCGGGTTATGTTTTCGTTGCTGTGTTGGAAAATATGCTTGAAAAGCACTGCACAGTGTTAGCCATAACGGTTATTTAGTCTGTTGTTGTTATAGCTGTCAAAAAGGTTACATTTAGTATCGGCAATTAGATTTTTGTATGAAAACAGATCAGAGAACGTGTATTAAATTTTGCTATAGCAGCGAAATGGAGTGCATCAAAGTTTAAGAAATATTAAATATTCCTTTTGGTAAGTGCACTCTGAGTAAAATAGGGGTTTACAAATGGTGCAAACGTTTCGGAGAAGTCCGTGAAGACGTTGAAGATGACGAGTGTCCTGAACGCCCCAGCACTCCATACATCGATGAAGTTGTGGAAAAAGTGAAAGAAATGATTATGAACGATGGTGGAATCACAATCAGATAAGCTACTTATGATGCTGGCTTATCAACTGGCTCATACCAGTGTGACGATAAAATCTGTTCGTAGATTGTATAATTTCGATGAAAAAAAAGTGGCGAATGCAGACTGCTCAGGAGTTGCTGCATGAAGTCCATAAGGAAATAGCATTACTGAATCGTGTCATAACAGGTGATAAAACATGGGGTTATAGGTATGACATCGAAACTGAGGCTCAGTCTTCCCAGTGGAACTACTATGGATCTATAAGACCGAAAACAACTCGACAACTATGGTTAAATGTGCAGCTTACGCTGTGTTCTTCGATTTTAACGGTATGTTGCCGCGTCAGTCGAACGATAATAAGAATTATTACTTGAGGGTTCAGCGTGAAGCTATCCGAAAGAAAATAAAAACGACCAGGTTTACTCCAAACAATTCATGGCTTTTACACCGCGATAATGCATCTTATCACATGTCGTTCTCGTTCGTCAATTTTAGGACAAAAACAATACTCTAATGATCCACCAGCCTCCATATTCGCCATAAACGGTCTCATATAACTTTATTCTGTTCCCAAAAAGAAACTAAAACCTTAGAGGGCCGTCGTTTTAAAAGCACAGATGTGATTAAAATTGAATCGCTGAGAAAGCTAGAAGCTATCCCAAAGATAGATTTCCAGAAGTGTTTTGGGGATTCGAAAAAGCGCTAGATTAAGTGTATGATATATAATGGAGACTGTTTTGAAAGGGACAACATTGATACTCCTCGTATATCTCACGGAAATACAAGCTCATTCCAATACTTAAAGAAAGCCCTTCATCCCGCGCACAATTCACGACTGTAACAGGAAACAGTGCTGGAAACGATTGTCATCCACCAAGCACATTCCGCCATTGACCTTACGGAGGCTTGCAGCGAATAAGTGAAGGTGCTCAGTACTGCAATAATCTCTGCCGTCTCTGACGCTCAAAGAGCGCGAAATAACCAGCTCCTGCCTTTCACTCTATTTCCTACGGTATCACGCGTTGGGAAAACTCATCCACAAACAACATTATTAGCTCACAGGGGACAGTCGGTTGGCGAACTTCGTTTAAGCCGTCGTTCTAGTGTCTTGCATTTTTAGCTCTGACATTTCTGCCCGTGGGATATGTGTTTAATAACGGGAACTCATTCAAACAGAACAGTCACACTCAGTCAGTGAATACTACAGGGTAACGATTTGTACTGAGATAACTCCTTCATTAACCACTGTACAGAAACGTATGCACTATTTCACAGGTTTAATTTTCTGTAAGTCTCTGACATAAGTGAAGACAAAGAGCGATAAACGCCAAATTTTCAAAGATAAGTCAAAACGCTTCTTTGTGACTAACTCCTTTTATTCTGTACACGATTTCCTAATAGTCAGAACCTTGAATTGTAATGCGTTATTTCTTGGTTAGAATATCAAAGATAATTTGTGTTTTTTTTTATATTTACAGGCTTATTTTTTAGTTTTGTTGACAGATTTCTGTGAGTTAATGTATTTACACAAATTTAATGCGCCATAGAATTGCAGGCTAAATGTATTTTACGTAACACTTGATTTATCTACGAACTATTTAAAGCAGTAATAAATTTTAAATGAGCCATTGTTAAGTGACTAAGCTAGTATTAAAGCAAACACACCGTAAATTACAGGCATTACTCATCATTATTCGCTAATGTCTTCACTGCTGATCCTTGGAGGAGTCTACATCACAAAGAGATTCATTTCCTCCTTGTAAATGACCCTCGGTGTCGTTCCAGAGCGCATCTTCTTCAATGCCGTGCAGACTCCTTCAAATGCAGCATTTCTTGAACGATTTTACGATCATCTGGAGCTTCGATACTTTTCCAGGCAGCCGAAACCCCAGTGTGCAACACAATGTGGTGCAGCTCATGGCTCGGTTCGTACAGTTCCTGAACGTAGCTTTTGAAGATTTATTTATACTACAGTCCAGGGATTGTAACACAGACGTCATTCCTCCAGGAATAATAACAACGTCACTGGCGAGGCTGTGGGTCTCCTTTTTACGTCTTCAATACGATGACCACGAAATGCCTCAAGGCAAAGCATTGATGGTACTTTGGAAAGCCTTCCATGACGGAGTTCCCACACGTTTCGGAGCCAGTCAAGTATTGAAGTTCCAGTCATCCATCTCTTCCCTTGGTTTCGAACAATAGCGTCATCAGCGAACAGCTTTTCTTTTTTAGGAGTCTTGCACACATACTATGCCATAATAAGCTAACAATAAAGTAAAGAAGTTGAGAATTACAGCAATGCACAGTGACGTAAGGAACAATATCTGCATTTCAAATATGTTGCCAGTGAAAGACGGTTTCAAGTTTTTACTCCTATGCTAAGCTCCATAGACTTTTATGTGCACCTCAATTTTGGATACTGCATACAGTAAAAAAGTGCACATTAGATTCGCGTAAATACGTTATGTAGAGCCACGACCCATGATTAAATAATTTTGGCCTACATAGTCCCAAAGAACCCGATGAATTAAAAAATTATACAATAAGACGCTATTGTCTGCAGAACAGTGCTAAATATATCTTTTACTGGTAATTTTAACGTTAATATGTGACTTGGACATTTCGATGGTGTGTGTGTGGGAGGGGAGAGGGAGGGGGCGGGTGGAATCATTTTACACAGGACACCTTTAGCATTCATGCACGCTACAAAATCATGTGTTACTGCATTAAGCCAATTGAAGAAGATTTAAATGTGTATTACCATGAATAATTTTATAAGAAGTGACTGTTTGCTTTATTTCTTCGATTTTATTCACTACCAGTGCATATAGACACCATATCATGGACAAATCACTTCAAGCGAGTTACTACTGTAATGGATACCGTGCGCCAGGTAACAGCACATAACTCGGAGATAATCGTCTCATCTCGTTGGCTTCTGCCAAGCCATGAGTGTGAAGCTGTATTTCGAATGTATGTTGACAGCTAGTAAAATGTCTGTCTATTATAGTCAAAGGAGTACACCTTTGAATGACTTTGACGTGACTAAAGTCTTTGTTCAAAAATGGTTCAAATGGCTCTGAGCACTATGGGACTCAACTGCTGAGGTCATTAGTCCCCTAGAACTTAGAACTAGTTAAACCTAACTAACCTAAGGACATCACAAACATCCATGCCCGAGGCAGGATTCGAACCTGCGACCGTAGCGGTCTTGCGGTTCCAGACTGCAGCGCCTTTAACCGCATGGCCACTTCAGTCGGCAAAGTCTTTGTTGAGTTGATGATCGGACCCATACTTCCCACGTTTCGCAAACAGTACCCTTAACGTGTGTTAAAAAAGCCTATGACCCAGTAGAACAGAAATTCAGCTTTAAAGTCGTGAAGCCCTTGGGGATTGAGGAAAAATTTCTTACAGTTTCCAGGAAATGTACTGGGTGGAGAAACAGCCTGTTAATAAGCTCACAGCAGGTTAGGGTACCCCAAACCGAACAAAGTTTTCCAGGGAACCACAGGTCGGCAAATTGGAGCTACGGCCATAAAACGACAGCCAGTTACCTAATACTTGTTACTCTAAAGAGCGCAATTATGTTGAAACTAGATGAAGATAATGATTTCGGCTTAACGGTCAGAGCTAGGCAGACTATGAATTCCTGTCCGTAGTTGGTTACGTTAGACAGTAATTTTCGGTGTTTACTGAATAGAGCTTGAGAATTAAACCAACCACGCTGAAAGTCGTTAGATTATTGAGGTTAATAAGCTGTACTGAACAAACTGCACTGCAGTAATATAGTCGACTTGGGGCTTAGCAAGGTGCAGTGTTCTTAATGCCGAAGTATAAAGGTCTCATATTTTAATTTTTGCTAGTACACAGGGAGCGTGAATGATTTTTTATTGTGACAAGTAATTTGTGTAGCTAAGTATACATTACGACGATGGTGACAAAGAAAGAGGAGAGATTATTGGGGCTTAGTCGGCTAGAACCACACTTCAAGACATGCCGAAAAAGGTTCGTTCACGGAACAAAATTTCACTCTCTCGTCGCTGATTGGTTGTCGTTTTATGGTCGCCAATGGTGCACTCCCGACCTGTCGCTATCTGAAAAATCTGGGCTCATTTCATGACCCCCACTCTGCTCTGAACTCACTGAACGCAATAATAGCACAACGATAAAAATTCAGTAATTTCCTTTATTTTGCTGTCGAAGTAAAGAGTAAAATGTAGCTTTCGAATCGTGGTCATTATATTTAAAACACTGACAAAAATACGAGTATATACTGTAATATTAGTATCTGTTTCGATAGCTTAAATAAACTTACATTCGATAATTTAATCATGCAGGTTCAAAAAAACCATCTGTGTAAAAAATTTCTTAGATCGTCGCTGAGCAGCGACCCCACCTGATATTTCAAAGAATACCTTACGCGCCACGCCGCGGAATACGAATTGTTCATAATTTGTATCGATAGAGATATTTTGTGTTGCTTATTTTTTGACAGCTGAAGAATTGTAATCCTCTTCTGTTAACACAGTCGTGATGTTTTTTAAAGACGGCGGACGCGTATATGGCGTGGTTCGCAATCACTAATTAGTTATTATAAAATATTACTATTGTGCAGTGCTATGTAAAAATTTGTGTGTGCAGCTAAGATGAAATGTCGAAAATGTTAAAGGACTTTATTTAAAGAAACAGCCAGCAAGGTATAAAATTGAAATGTACGGAGCCTGTTGTTAGAAATACTGACTAAGGTAATACAATTGGTTATTGCGCTCTCAAATGCTGTAGTGCCTGCTTATTACTTAAAGTATTTCTATGCTATCCACCTCCTATTAACGGCAACAGAAATAACGGTGTTTTTATAGTTTTCATACAGCTACCATGGACCGACTGCATGTCGGCAAACGTCATAGTTAAGGCAGAAGGCGCATTGCTATTTACCTTGTTTGTGATTTAAATCCAACTTCTTTTAATGTGCGGTGTAGTATAGCAAAGAAAATTTCCAGCTCTGTCTGGTCCCTTAGGTTTCTCTGTTCGTAGTTGCTATGTCTCATATCCGGTCGTGATCGAACATGATCACTACACAAATAAGAAACTTCCTAGCAGATTAAAACTGTGTGCCGGACCGAGACTTGATCTCGAGATCGAATCTCGGTCCGGCACACAGTTTTAATCTGCCAGAAAGTTTCATATCAGCGCACACTCCGCTGCAGAGTGAAAATCTCATTCTGTAAACGACACAAATAAACTAAGTGGCAATGCGAACTATGTTCTTGACCTGGAGAACGCTACGCCTTCTGCAAACGATTTCAGGTGATATATAGATAAACTATAAGTTACAGTACTTAAGTTTTTTTGAAAAGTGTTTGCTCTTCCCGCCAAGAAGTGGTGCAAAACTCACACCGGATTTCCGAATCTTCACAAGAGAATAATAATTTGATCAAAATATACATTTTTTTAAAGAAAAAAACACCACAATACCTTGGTAGCACATACTGTTGTTGACACCACGATCATTTGTACACTCCTGGAAATTGAAATAAGAACACCGTGAATTCATTGTCCCAGGAAGGGGAAACTTTATTGACACATTCCTGGGGTCAGATACATCACATGATCACACTGACAGAACCACAGGCACATAGACACAGGCAACAGAGCATGCACAATGTCGGCACTAGTACAGTGTATATCCACCTTTCGCAGCAATGCAGGCTGCTATTCTCCCATGGAGACGATCGTAGAGATGCTGGATGTAGTCCTGTGGAACGGCTTGCCATGCCATTTCCACCTGGCGCCTCAGTTGGACCAGCGTTCGTGCTGGACGTGCAGACCGCGTGAGACGACGCTTCATCCAGTCCCAAACATGCTCAATGGGGGACAGATCCGGAGATCTTGCTGGCCAGGGTAGTTGACTTACACCTTCTAGAGCACGTTGGGTGGCACGGGATACATGCGGACGTGCATTGTCCTGTTGGAACAGCAAGTTCCCTTGCCGGTCTAGGAATGGTAGAACGATGGGTTCGATGACGGTTTGGATGTACCGTGCACTATTCAGTGTCCCCTCGACGATCACCAGTGGTGTACGGCCAGTGTAGGAGATCGCTCCCCACACCATGATGCCGGGTGTTGGCCCTGTGTGCCTCGGTCGTATGCAGTCCTGATTGTGGCGCTCACCTGCACGGCGCCAAACACGCATACGACCATTACTGCCACCAAGGCAGAAGCGACTCTCATCGCTGAAGACGACACGTCTCCATTCGTCCCTCCATTCACGCCTGTCGCGACACCACTGGAGGCGGGCTGCACGATGTTGGGGCGTGAGCGGAAGACGGCCTAACGGTGTGCGGGACCGTAGCCCAGCTTCATGGAGACGGTTGCGAATGGTCCTCGCCGATACCCCAGGAGCAACAGTGTCCCTAATTTGCTGGGAAGTGGCGGTGCGGTCCCCTACGGCACTGCGTAGGATCCTACGGTCTTGGCGTGCATCCGTGCGTCGCTGCGGTCCGGTCCCAGGTCGACGGGCACGTGCACCTTCCGCCGACCACGGGCGACAACATCGATGTACTGTGGAGACCTCACGCCCCACGTGTTGAGCAATTCGGCGGTACGTCCACCCGGCCTCCCGCATGCCCACTATACGCCCTCGCTCAAAGTCCGTCAACTGCACATACGGTTCACGTCCACGCTGTCGCGGCATGCTACCAGTGTTAAAGACTGCGATGGAGCTCCGTATGCCACGGCAAACTGGCTGACACTGACGGCGGCGGTGCACAAATGCTGCGCAGCTAGCGCCATTCGACGGCCAACACCGCGGTTCCTGGTGTGTCCGCTGTGCCGTGCGTGTGATCATTGCTTGTACAGCCCTCTCGCAGTGTCCGGAGCAAGTATGGTGGGTCTGACACACCGGTGTCAATGTGTTCTTTTTTCCATTTCCAGGAGTGTAGTTTAGCTGACATATCAGTACAGTTTGTCATCTGCAAGTGAAAACAATTTGTCGGCGCTACTGTACTCTAAATGTAACGAAAGAAAGTTAGCTTGAAATGAAAGTTTTGGTGTATGAGTTAATGCTAGTTTTATTTACTGCTATTTATTAGTTAATTGTTCTTTGAACACTGCTGCATGAATCACATTTATCGTCGTTTCCATCCTGTCAAGAACCTTTTAAGTACGAGGACGGGATAAGAAATAGTGCCTCTGAATTTTTAATGTGAAAACTCTTAATGCTTTTCATATAAAACAAACGTTATTAACAACCTGCATCTTCAGTCTACAATTCTAGATATTTGCAGCCTTCTGTCGCTAGAGGGCTCCGAAATGTAGCGCGTAACATGGCAGTGTGTAACGGAACTATGGCGGCGCGTGGGGAAGAACGTGCTGCAATCGTGTTTCGAATTCGATGAGTTCGTCCACATATGGAGCATGCTCTCCTTCAGCATGACAATACCAGACCATGCACGAAAGAACACATTATTGGACTTCACTTTGATAGCAATGTAAATACAAGCAGACGTGAGGTTGCACCTCTGCCAACAAAGTCAAACATTCTACAATGACGGTATCAACAAACTGGTCTCTCTTGAGAGAAATGTGCGCGTCTTTAGGACGAATGTATTAAGAAATAATATTTGTAGAGACGAAGAATAAAGATGTAGAATGTCAATAACGTTTGTTTTATGTCAAAAACTTTAAGAGGTTTCACATAAAATATTCGGAGGCATTACGTTTTAGCACGTCATTGTATACTCCAAAACACGCACTGCATTACTGTTTACAAAACACGTAACTGTACCATCATCTTGTTTTAAAGAGTCCAGGTCTGTGGAACTCACTGGTGATGGTGACACAAAACTGAAACATTTATGGATCAAATAGAAAGAAACTGCGTTTCGCTCAGTGGACAATCTTTACAGTGTATGTATTTCTGTACAAAAGTACTCTCCGCCACACATTGCCAGGTGCCTCGCAAAGTATAGTTGCAACTGTAGTACATTGTGAATATTACAGCCGATTTTTCACCTGCCTGCGAAGGACTGTCATAAAATTTTAATTAATCAACTTGGAAAACAGTAAAGTTTGAGTTATGCAACCACTTTTTTGTTTGTTTGCAGATATATGTCTACAGTCCTCCACTACCACAGCAGTCCGGCAGAGTAACCAGGTAAATGCCCTGTTCCTTGTCTTCTGAAAGATGTTCGATATACAGGGTGGTCCATTGATCGTGACCGGGCCAAATATCTCACGAAATAAGCGTCAAACGAAAAAAGTACAAAGAACGAAACTAGTCTAGGTTGAAGGGGGAAACCAGATGGCGCTATGGTTGGCCCGCTAGATGGCGCTGCCATAGGTCAAACGGATATCAACTGTTTTTTTTTTTAATAGGAATCCCCATTTTTATTACATACTCGTGTAGTACGTAAAGAAATACGAATGTTTTAGTTGGACCACATTTTTCGCTTTGTGATAGATGGCGCTGTAATAGTCACAAACATATGGCTCACAATTTTAGACCAACAGTTGGTAACAGGTAGGTTTTTTAAATTAAAATACAGAACGTAGGTACGTTTTAACATTTTATTTCGGTTGTTCCAATGTGATACATGTACCTTTGTGAACTTATCATTTCTGACAACGCATGCTGTTACAGCGTGATTACCTGTAAATACCACATTAAGGGGCTCCGGAAAGGCTCAAAATCATGAAAAGTTCAATTTTTACTTTTTTGCGTTTTCTGAATCTGCAGACTATTACCTTTTAATAGATATATAATTTATTCAATTCCGAAGACTACAACTATTTTTAAATTTTTTTTGAAATGTGTTCTCCATGGGCGTGACCCACTGTGGCGCTGTTAAACTGCTGTCAAATGGTGTTATTATTAACGTCCGTGTTCATTAGGTATATTTTAGTGATGTGAGATAAAGTATGTGTTGTGGCTAACCTGTGATGGTTCAATATATTTCGCTGGTGTGATTGTCGATTGTTTCATGTTTATTTACTCTGTCGTTATCTCGAAAATATTCGTAATTAATTCTGTTTCTTGAGTCTCTGTTTTGTTGAAGTATAATAATGAGTAAAAGTAAAGTTATTAGAAATCCTCTGAAGGCTTTCAAGAAAAGGAGAAATGTTGGAAAGCCAAAGGTATGTGTTATTACTGTAAACAATAAAGACGATAACCAAGTGAGTGAACCTAACCTCTCAAGTACACCTGCCCATAGCAGTCAAAGTGGGAAAGAAAATACTTCACAGAAGAAGCTTGGTTCAATGAGTGAAAACTATGAATGTTTTATGGGCGAATCGGATGTGAATGAAATATTTGATATGTCGGTTCTCAAAGGAATTTTTTCAAACTGTGTAAGATGTATTCATTGTAGTGAAGTTGGTCTGGAACTCTCCATAATAAAGCACGTAGGGCTTGCTAGTGAAATACAACTGAAATGTGATAAGTGTTCATACATGACCACCTTTTGGAACAGTGTTGTAGTAACTGCAACTGAAGAAAATGGTAGCAAAATCTACGAACACAACAACGAGCGATGCTTGCTTTAGACAAGGAACGCCTTCGGGCTGCAGACAGGGCTGTAAAGAGTCTAGAAATACAAGCAAGAGTAAACAGGAGCAGGAACAAGAGGAAGCTGGAGGAGGAATTTGCAGAGGATGAAGATAATCCATCCTATGGACCTGGAATGCACTAAAAAGTTAATCCAATCTTTGTCGCTCGATTCCCAAAACTTTTATTTTCTCATACTAATTACATGTTTTCTCAGGATCTTCCAAACATATTTGTTTCAAACGTTCAATAAATGTTACACAGTACCTTCTGCATAATTTAACACAGCCTTTTTCCAGAAAACTGTATATTTTTGAATATATAAATAAAAAATTGCAAAAAAATGTTGTGAATTTTCATTACAATTGAAAAAAATCATCTTTAATAACTAAACTAAAATTTTGTAAAATCCCTGTGTTAAGTTGTAGCCCATATTCCAATAAATAATCTGTAAAAATTTCAACTTCCTACCTCAAATACTTTGTGAGGAAAGATGTAATTTATAAGCGTTATTTTAACATTGCAAGTATAGGGCGTTCCGGAGCCCCTTAATGCAATAAATGCTCAAAATGATGTCTGTCAACCTCAATGCATTTGGTAATACATGTACCGACAATCCTCTCAACAGCGAGTAGTTCGCCATCCGTAATGTTCGCACATGCATTGGCAATGCGCTGACGCATGTTGTCAGGCGCTGTCGGTGGATCACGATAGCAAATATCCTTCAACTTTCCCCACAGAAAGAAATCCGGGGACATCAGATCCGGTGAACGTGCGGGCCATGGTATGGTGCTTCGACGACCAATCCACCTGTCGTGAAATGTGCTATTCAATAACGCTTCAACAACACGCGAGCTATGTGCCGGCCATCCATCATGTTGGAAGTAAATCGCCATTCTGTCATGCAGTGAAACATCTTGTAGTAACATCTGTAGAACATTATGTAGGAAATCAGCATACATTGCACCATTTAGATTGTCATCGCTAAAATGGGGCCAATTATCCTTCCTCCAATAATGCTGCACCATGCATTAACCCGCCAAGGTCGCTGATGTTCCACTTGTCGCAGCCATCGTGGATTTTCCGTTGCCCAATAGTGTATATTATGCCGGTTTACGTTACAGCTGTTGGCGAAAGACGCTTCGTCGCTAAATCGAACAAGTGCAAAACATCTGCCATCGTCCCGTAATTTCTCTTGTGCCCAGTGGCGGAACTGTACACGACGTTCAAAGTCGTCGCCATGCAATTCCTGGTGCATAGAAATATGGTAAGGATGCAATCGATGTTGATGTAGCATTCTCAACACCGACGTTTTTGAGATTCCCGATTCTCGTGCAATTTATCTGTTACTGATGTGCGGTTTAGCCGCAACAGCAGCTAAAACACCTACTTCGGCATCATCATTTGTTGCAGTTCGTGGTTGATGTTTCACATGTGGCTGAATACTTCCTGTTTCCTTAAATAACGTAATTATCCGGCGAACGGTCCGGACACTTGGATGATGTCGTCCAGGATACCGAGCAGCATACATAGCACACGCCCGTTGGGCAATTTGATCACAATAGCCATACATCAACACGATATCGACCTTTTCCGCAATTGTTAAACGGTCCATTTTAACACGGGTAATGTATCACGAAGCAAATACCGTCGGCACTGACGGAATGTTACGTGATACCACGTACTTACACGTTTGTGACTATTACAACGCCATCTATCACAAAGCTAAAAAAGTGGTCCAACTAAAACATTCATATTTCTTTACGTACTACACGAGTATGTAATAAATGGGGGTTCCTGTTTTAAAAAATCGTAGTTGATATCCGTTTGACCTATGGAAGCGCCATCTAGCGGACCAACCATAGCGCCATCTGGTTTCTCCCTTCAAGCTAGACAAGTTTCGTTCTTTGTAGTTTTTTTTTTTTTTTGTTAGACGCTTATTTCGTGAGATATTTGGCCCGGTCACGATCAATGGACCACCTTGTAGTTCCACACTGCCGCCTACTGAACAATGTACGTGCGTAAGAAATATCAGACCAGCTGTGTGACTGGATCGAAGAGTTTCTAGCGAATCAGAACACAGCGTGTAATTCTCAACGGAGATAAGTCTTCAGACATAAAGGTCACCGCAGGTGTGCCGCAGGATAGTTCTATAGAACCATTACTTCCCAGAATATATGCAGCTGTAACGGGTATAAGTGCAGATATTGTTATATGTGGCACGTTAATATACCGTACAGTCTGTAGGTGGTTTTTTCTCTGTGTCGAATTGTCTTCCAACAAACACGTAACATAATTTACTACCTGATAATCTCTGCAAGGTCTTAACTGCGCCACTAAGTGGACTACGCCTACACGTCAACACCTGACCTGCTCCCCAGGGGAAATTAAGCATTACTGGCCTGTGCTTGCCACATGTTCTCGGAGGTACTAACCAACCTAAAAAACACTACTCGTAATAGCTATAATTATTAGTCTGCAAATGACGTAAATACTGATGTAATGTTGTTCATTACTCCTTCCTCAGCCACCATAAAAAATATTTGCAGTTATACGCTTTACACTCTGTATAAATGACCTAGTAGATAACGTCGGAAGTTCCATGAGGCTTTTCACAGCGGATGCTGTGGTATACAGAGAAGCAGCGCCGCTGGAAAATTATAGCGAAATGCAAGAAGACCTGCAGAGGATCGCCGCTCGGTCCAGGGAATGGCAGTTGACCCTCTTTACAAACAAATGTAACATATTGAGAATACATAGACAGAAAGGCTTTTTATCGTATGATTACACAATTACAGAATAATCATGGGAAGCAGTTATTTCCATAAAGTATCTATGATTATGCGTACGAAACGATTTGAAATGTAACGACCACATACAATTAATCGTAAACCAAGGCAGATGCGAGACTGAGATTCATTGAAAGAATCCTCAGGAAAAGTAGTTCACCAACAAAGGAAGTAGCTAGCAAAACACCCGTTCGACAGATACCTGAATACTCCTCGTCAGTGTGGGATATGTACCGAATAGGAACAGTACAGGAAGTAGGGAAGGTACAAAGAAGTGCAGCACGTTTCGTTGCAGGTTCATTTAACAAGCGCGAAAGCGTCAAGGAGATGCTCGGCCATCTCCAATGGCAGACGCAGCAAGAGAGGCGTTGTGGATCACGGTACTGTTAAAGTTGCGAGAGCGTGCGTTCCTAGAAGAGTCAACGAGTATATTGCTTCCTCCTACGTTTATCTCTCGAAGAGATCATCAAGACAAAGTCAAAGTGATTCGAGCTCACACGGAGGCTTACCAAGCAATCGTTCTTCCTGGTGACCGTACGTGACTGGAACAGGAAAAGAGCGAAGTGACACTGATACACAAAGTACCCTCCGCCATAGACAGTATGGCTCGCGATATGTAGATGTAGAAACAAGCGCAGCACACTGATAACGTGAAGTATTGTGAGGTGAATCGTTTTCTGAATTTGAGGCGGAACAACGCTGCAACAATCATCGCAGACAAAGCAAATGTCTCAGACACGGACAACCGATTCGGCTCGTGTTTGGCAGGTCGCTTATGTGCAACCTAAAAGAAAAGCTCTCAGGTATTTTGGCTCTACACCCCTCCGTTTTTGAGAAAAATCACCCTAAATTTCACCACGGGCAATCGACTCAAACTTGACGGTATAGATTGAAAATTGAGCATTTTTCATCGTCGTATATGGGTCCACAAACGACTATTTCTGTAGAAATTGAGGAAAGAAGCTGTTACGGCTACCCCTTACGCATCCATAAGCTACACGATGGTGAACGAAAGCGCCGTTGGTGTAGCAACCATGGCATTTGGTCGGGGAGCGAAAAGCCTCTCCTCGATCCCCAAATGAATTCTTTATTTTTTAATTTACATTTATTTCTTGTATATCACAATTGTTATGAATAGGAGGACAATGGAATGTAGTCGAATTAAGTCGGGTGATGCTGAGGGAATTACATTAGGAAATGAGACACTTAAAGCAGTAAAGGGGTTTTGCTATTTGGGGAGCAAAATAACTGATGATGGTCGAAGTAGAGAGGATATATTGTCCGCAGCTCGTGGTCGTGCGGTAGCGTTCTCGCTTCCCGCGCCCGGGTTCCCGGGTTCGATTCCCGGCGGGGTCAGGGATTTTCTCTGCCTCGTGATGACTGGGTGTTGTGTGATGACCTTAGGTTAGTTAGGTTTAAGTAGTTCTAAGTTCTAGGGGACTGATGACCATAGCTGTTAAGTCCCATAGTGCTCAGAGCCATTTGAACCATTTTAGAGAGGATATAAAATGTAGACTGGCAATGGCAAGGAAAGCGTTTCTGAAGAGTATAGATTTAAGTGTCAGGAAGTCATTTCTGAAAGTATTTGTATGGAGTGTAGCCATGCATGGAAGTGAAACATGGACGATAAATAGTTTGGACAAGAAGGGAATAGAAGCTTTCGAAATGTGGTGCTACAGAAGAATGCTGAAGATTAGATGGGTAGAGATCACATAACTAATGAGGAAGTATTGAATAGGATTGGGGAGAAAAGAAGTTTGTGGCACAGCTTGACCAGAAGAAGGGATCGGTTGGTAAGACATGTTCTGAGGAATCAAGGGATCACCAATTTAGTATTGGAGGGCAGCGTGGAGGGTAAAAATCGTAGAGGGAGACCAAGAGATGAATACACTAAGCAGATTCAGAAGGATGTAGGTTGCAGCAGGTACTGGGAGATGGAGAAGCTTGCACATGATAGAGTAACATGGAGAGTTGCATCAAACCAGTCTCAGGACTGAAGACCACAACAACAACAACAACAACAGGAGGATTGTAAGGCAAGTAAATCAATACAGAATGATAAAAAGGTAGGCAAATAAATTTCTCGAACTACTTTGATCAGTAAGAATTAAAATTTTAATTTCTATGACACTGTGGTCACGCGGCGCCAGAATAGTCAAGGAAGTCCGAATGGCGAAGTGGTAGCCTATCTGTCTGTGAACAACAGAGAATCACAAAGGAAGCGGAAGCTAAGGTGCTTGAAGGCCGGAGTATTACTGTCGAGCTCGTAGAGGGGAAATGAAAATCAATCATGGATCTGTTTTAAATATCTTGCACGACCTTTTGAACACGACAGAAAGGTCACAGGGTTTCGCGTCTGCTCTCACGTACTCCAGTGGTTCCCAATGTTTCTGAGACTATTACCCCTCAGTACAATCAGATATTAGCTAGAACCCCCTCCTCTCCCCCACCCCACCTCCAACATAAACGATAGCGACTAACAAACTTTTAGAATGAAAAATAATTTTCTTTGAACTTTATTTTTAAAAGTAAAATGAATGTTATTTACCGCCATTTAAAAACAAGCAAATTAAAGTGTATGCTCTATACATAGGCCTACTGTTTGTAAATCACTTGCTTGCTCGACTCTTTACCTGTGAAGTGACAGAAATTAGGGGACTTCAGGCTGCCAGTGCTTTTGTGTCTGATCACTGTCACTCACTGTCACTAATATTATTATTATTATTAAAATAATAATAATAATAATGTGTAGGCCTTACAGCAATGTAATAGGTTTCACACTGTAACCGCTGTGCTACCAATTAGTTCGTTTACTGTTGCAAAGTGAATAAAGCACCTATTTCTTATATATTGCGTGAACTGCCAGCAATCCAGCAATTCAGAGAGATGTATATGACATAGTTTTACTGTCAGAGATGCATGGTGCAAAGTACAAAGTACGTGTACAGTGAGTGGTCCATGTAAGGATGAAGATGATCGTACATTCATTTCATAAGCTGCAACCAATACATTGTGTCATGCGTTAATTCTAGGATTTAAAAAAAAAATCACATCGACAATTTGTGTAATCAGTTTAAGATCAAATAAAATAGTGATAATAGTAATGACCCTTTAAAAATAATTTAGTCTCGTGATCGAAACACAGTTGAACTTTTTCACACTCAAAGAATTACGAGGGTTGCCCAGAAAGTAATGTACCGCAGTTTTTTCCTTCAGCAGTTCCTTATTGAACATAATGTGAATTACACATACGAAAGAATGGTGTTTTATCTGCACACCCTGCTTTTCCACCCCGTTCTTTGGCCTTCCTCCAGCGCGAAACAAGGGCGTGTATGCCCTGTCGGTACCAATCCCTGTCCTGGTGGCGGAGCTGGTGCTTCACTGTATGAATCACCTCCTCATCGTCCTCACAATATCTTCCATGAATGGCATCCTTTAATGGCAGAAACAAGTGGAAGTCCAAGGGGGCTGAATCAGGTGAGTGAGGTGTGATAGCAGTGGATGGGATTGTCTCCCCGACCGCTGCAAATCGTGGGGCTCCGCCGAACCGCCTTCTAATGACCTCACCCTCCGTGTCCAGTTGCTAATTGGACTTCTGTCGACAGCAGATGCTCCACAGATTTTGTACAACCGTTTGTGAATATTCCCCACAGTTTCTTTCTCTGCAGTGATAAAATCAATGACGCCACGTTCCTTTTAACGTACATCACCTACAGATATCATTTTGAAACTATCCTGCTGCTAAGCTATCTGTCGGAAGTGACGGAAACTGGCGCGCTTGATCAGGACACTTCAGATAATAAATACGTGACGTTTCGCATTCGTAGCATCGTTTTCGGCTGAGAAAAAAAATGCGGTGCATTACTTTCCGGGCAAGCCTCGTACATTTTACTGCTCAAGAGGTGATTAGCCACAGTGTTGGGAACCAGTCACCTACTCAATAAGCCCGCCGAAACCGAGGCAGCAGCGAATATATTGCAGCTGTGTCAGGCCGGTCCAGATGAAAGTCATGGACGAGTGCTGGCTGTATCACTACGACCCTGAGATGATGGAGCAAAGCGAACAAAGCAGCCATGTGGAGTCATCACCGCTTTGGAAGTGCCATGCTGTGGAGCTAACAGAATATGTTCGTAAGATGAAACCGCCATAGAAACATACTACTGAAGTCACCTGATGAGATCATGGACTGTCCTACGCGGTGTATTTGCTCCACGGAGACGTCCCAGCCATTCTGCGAAGAACAGGTTCACACACGCACTTTCGTGAACTATCAAATCCCCCCCCCCCCCCCCCTCCTCCTCCCCGCCATCCCCTTCGCAGTATTCTCCTGACTTGGCACCGACTTCTTCTTTCCTCGGATAGAGAAGAAATCATTGCCAAGCACATACAGAATACGAACTGGAGAGGTTAGAGATATCAGAGTTATCGAGGAGTGGATATCGAATCAGATCACTTCATATTGGACTCAAATGCTTGACAGCTATGCAAAATAGAGAAAACCGAAGAGATCAATTAAGGATCAAAAGCAAGAAAACTTTCTTAAAGTTTATCTTTTAGAAGATGGCAGCATAAGAGATCTCTGCCGGAAGCGATTGACACACACACACACACACACACACACACACACACACACACACACACACATTAGCAAATTTAGAAACGGTAGAAGACTTGGAAGAAGAAAGGAAAAAACTTATAAACAGCCAAATCGAACATAGCTAATGAGGTTATGGAGAAGGAAAGGAAATACAGGAAACGTAGAGGAGTAAGGATCTAGACACTAGAAATGGAAATAGCAACTAAAGAAAAACAAGAAACTTTCACGCCCTACATGAATAATCCCACTAATGAAAGGTATAATAAATATAAAGAGAAGAGAATTAACTCAGAAAGCGCACGCAGAATCAGGAGAACGCTTTATTAGCAAAATAGAACAAGGTTTACATGGCAGACAAATTATCGCTTATAAAGTGATGAAATCACTCAACAGACAACAAAATGATAGTACATTTGTTAATAATATAGGACAGCAAATGGATAGGCCATTATAATAAATTATGGTTCAAATGACTCTGAGCACTATGGGACTTAACATCTGAGGTCATCAGTCCCCTAGAACTTAGAACTACTTAAACCTAACTAACCTAAGGACATCACACACATCCATGCCCGAGGCAGGATTCGAACCTGCGACCGTAGCGGTCGTGCAGTTCCAGACTGAAGCGCCTTTAACCGCGCGGCCACTCCGGCCGGCAATAAATTATGGTATGATAATGCTTTAATTCAGACGTTACCTGAATTAAATGACACAAAATGCCTGGTTGATACTGACATGACAGAACTGAGCGAAGCTGTAAAAGCTACAAAAAATGGGAAATAGTTAAGATGGTGTTACTATAGAACTGTATGGTATAAATGTAGAGGTATAAGCCTCCTGGTTCAAATGGCTCTGAGCACTATGGGACTAAACTTCTGAGGTCATCAGTCCCCTAGAACTTAGAACTACTTAAACCTAACTAACCTAAGGACATCACACACATCCATGCCGGATGCAGGATTCGAACCTGCGACCGTAGCGGTCTCGCAGTTCCAGACTGTAGCGCCTAGAACCGCACGGCCACACCGGCCGGCATAAGCCTCCTGGATTCAGCCAATATCCTGAATGCAAAACTTAAAAATATCATGAAAAAGCTAATATCTGAAGAACAATCAGGTTTTAGAAAACGACGATCAAATATTGCCAATGTTTTTGCACAGCAGTAAGTTATAGAACAGAGTGCAGTAGGGAAACCCATCTTGCTTTTGTGAATTTTGAGAAAGCATTCGATAATGTGAATAGAGAAATGATATGGAATATCATGGCTGATCGAGCTTATCCATCTCACTTTTTAAATTCTATTAGGAGTCAATAAACAAACACCGAAATTGTTATAGATATCAGAAATACAACAACAACATTCATTATATATATGAAGTTATCAGCAAATGAAATATGTTGAACATAAATAGAGTTCTTTTAGATCATGACATTGATTACAGAGAATGAAGATGGTTCAGGTCTATAAGTTGCAGAAAACAGCCTAAAATTACAACCTAACACTGCACTGTCGGCAGATAAAACGAAAGTGATGGCATTTCAGGGCAGACAACCAGTAAGATCTAAAACACTATTGAAAAATAATATCTTGGAGTAAGTAAAACATTTTAAATATTTAGGGTACGACATCAGTTACGAATAAACCCGTGACATGGACAAAAAAATTAAATAAATGTACTTGCTTATGTGGAACCACCGTAAAAAAGTTTGCAGAATAAACTCAGGAAAGAAATCCACCTGAAGTTTTATGAAACAATAGCAGTACCAACCCTTATGTATGTGAAACATGGGCAACAACAAGGCGGCAAGAAAGTAGAATACGGGATCAATAAATGAGATTTATAAGAAGAGTGTAAGGATGTACAAGGGAGGATCGACAAACAAATGAAGATATACGGAAAGATTTAAGAATACGTAACCTAAACGAAAAAATAACGTAAAATAGGAGAAAATGGAAAGAACATGAAGACCGCATGAATGATGAAATATTTCCGATAAACGCTACAAATTATAAATGCACGGCAAATGTGGGGAAGACTCTGCAAGAGACGGATAGCGTAATAGGCAATTTGCTTAATACATGAAGCAAAGAAGAAGATACGCAGAGAAGAGCCAACGCCATGTACAAATTTCACCGTCACAGCTTGACTTTTAGAGATGATAAAACTTTACGACTTCTCCTCGTAAATACGCGAAAATAAATGACTATCACACACTGCAGTTCATCACCAACCGCTACGTTTCCTCCTTGGTTGTTGCATTTTTTACTTTCGTTCGGAAATGGCAAAAACGGATGCGAAATAGCCGGCCGAAGTGGTCGAGCGGTTCTAAGCGCTACAGTCTGGAACCGAGCGACTGCTACGGTCGCAGGTTCGAATTCTGCCTCGTGCATGGATGTGTGTGGTGTCCTTAGGTTAGCTAGGTTTAATTAGTTCTAAGTTCTAGGGGACTGATGACCACAGCAGTTAAGTCCCATAGCGCTCAGAACCATTTGAACCATTTTTTTGATGCGAAATAAGAATAGTCATAATGTAGTGGACACTAAAGTATAGAGTAACGATATGAAAATAAAAGAAGGAAACTGATTAAAAATGTAACGTCTCCTTGAGAGTAGAGGCAAGAGCAATGCCGCTTATTGTCCTAAAGTAATTTAGGTAACATGTGTTACGGTGGAGGTGGTAGTTTTCCTGTTTCCGGTTGGCGCGCTAGGATCGTGAAGGATTTGTTTACATGTAAACAAAGGCAATGACCTGGGGACGCATTTGTGTGCCAGAGGCAAATGTTTTGGTCTCCCGTTCCTCCCGTACTGCATTAAACAGCGTTCGCAAAACGACTCGTTGGTGCCTTTGTGCGTGTCGAAAGCAGCGTGGAAACTTCAATTAAGGTCACTAGAACAGGGCTTTTCGGCGTTGCACTCCAGACAATGGAGAAAACGAGAACATCGATTACTTGCTGAGCGAGCAGTGGTGGCAGTCGTGCGTCTTACGACAGAGGGTATTGTTTTTGTGACGATATCAGATTGCGGACACATGTGTAGTAGTGTATGATGCTCTCTCTCTCTCTCTCTCTCTCTCTCTCTCTCTCTCTCTACCTATCTATCTCTCCATCTCTATCTCTATCTCTGGTGCACTCTTTATCACTTTATAGCCCTCTTTAGTGACCTACTGCTTCCGTTGTAGAGTTTCACTGCCCCAGGGTTCAATTTTGGGTCCATTCTAATTCATTATCGACGTGAATCACCTACCACTACCCCTCGAAGTCTCCCAGCCAAACATGCCGTACGACTTCCTCTAAGCATTCACCAAGGGAGTTACTTATTTTCCGCCTTTCATTTTTTTACCCTCGTTGTCCGCAGTCCATTCCGCGGCATATAGCGGAGGACACATTGTGTACGTAATGGAATGGGCAACATTGTTCTGATGAGTTGACGCATAGAATCGAGTCAGATGTAAACAAGTAAACAAACTCCTCTCCTCTAAAGGTACAGAAATGAGTCATAAGATCAGTAGATTTACGGTAATACTGATCTCCAGGCGAGACGCTAATTTACATTGTCATTTATGTTTCCTCTTGTTAGGTTCCAATTGACTCCATTCATTTCAATTCAATCTAATTCAACTGGTTTGGATCCAGACGGAGTGATAAGCCACGGTCCCCCACCGTCCCCGTGACCCCAGTGGTATTATTGCCTCCTAACCCATCCAACGAGTTCTGGCTGCAGTGTTTGGAAATAGCACGAAGCACCAGAGATAATGAAAGTTTGAGGCAGACCTGCAAACTTGCTCAGCCAGCCCAGTCGTTAAAGCCGTTTTTCGCGAAAAGCAGAAGATCCGAATTCGAGTCCCGGTGGGGCACGTACCAGGTGTAGAAATATGAAACCAGACTTTTCCTACAGATGGTGCTACCCGCTAGCGCAGGGCCCGCGAGACCCCGTCTGCAGCGCTATCTGCTTCCTGTAACGGCTGACGACGAATGTCAACACACAGTAACCCAAGTTCCATACATCGGCACCTGTTTCAAACAAGTAAACATATCGAGTTTTGTGCCTTCGAACTAAGATTTGCTGACACCATTCTTTTTCTGTCATCATTTGAAGACAACTACTGCAAAATCGCGTCGAATGTTTGTCGAAGCTTTGGGCGGACATGCTCTTGCGAAAACAGTGTTTCGAGTGGTTCAAAAAATTCAAAAGTGGCGATTCTGACATGAGAAACGACGAACGAGGGAAACCACTGAAAAAATTTCTAAGATAACGAATTGCTGGCCTTATAGGACGAAGATGATAATCTAATTCAACAGGAACTCGCGGAACAATTGAATGTGACGCAGAAAGCCGTTTCTCTTCAGTCGAAAGCTATGGGAAAGGTGCAGATAGTGGGAAAATAGGTTTCGCATGAACTGAATGAAAGACAGCAAGCAAATCGAAAGACAACTTGTGAAATGCTGCTCGCCATATACAAAGAATGTCGTTTCTCCATCGAATAGTGATAGGTGATGAAAAATGGATACATTTGGATAATCCTAAGCGTCTTAAATCATGGCGAATCCAGACAAACCATCGATATCCACTACAAAACCAAATCGCTTTGGAAAGAAGACAATGCTCTGTCTTTGGTGGGATCAGGAGGGTGTCATCTACTATGAGCTGGTGAAACCGCTAACGCTGATCGCTACTAACAGCAAATGATCGATCAGAATCGAGCATTACGTGAAAAATGATCGGAATATGGAAATAGGTTCAAAAATGGTTGAAATGGCTCTGAGCACTATGCAACTTAACTTCTGAGGTCATCAGTCGCCTAGAACTTAGAACTAATTAAACCTAACTAACCTAAGGACATTACACACATCCATGCCCGAGGCAGGATTCGAACCTGCGACCGTAGCGGTCGCTCGGCTCCAGACCGTATCGTCTAGAACCGCACGGTCACTCCAGCCGGCTGTGGAAATAGGCAACACAAAGTCATATTGCTCCGTGAGAACGCGCCATCACACACAGCAAAACGGACCAGGGAAACGATCGAGGCGTTCAGTTGAGAAATACTAGGGCATGAAGTTTATCTCCAGACTTGGCTCCGTCCGATTATCATCTGTTTGCATCACTGACTCGCGCCCTCGCAAAACAATGCTTCAATTCGTATGAAAATGTACGAAAGTGGCCCGCTGACTGGTTCGCTTCAAAAGAAGAACTGTTTTTCGGCGTGGCATTCATAGCCTGACGGACAGCTGGAAGAAATGTATAATTAGCAATGAAGATTATTTTGAATAAAGTATTGTTTACCAGTTTCAAACAACAAACGAGTAATTATTCCCACCAAATTCCAGTTTCATACGTCTTCACCTGATATTCTCGTTAGTAATGACATCTTCACAGGGGAAATAGACAGTACCGTTAGGAAACAGCCTGCAGGCGCAGAGGGAGTTGGCGGTGTGTGGCAGTGGGTGCGGCGAACTGTACCGCGTCGTGGCTGCGGCTGTGTTTAGGCGGGTGCTGAGCTGGCGGCGCGCCAGGTATCGACTGCTCTGGTGACGTCACGCGTACGTCACGCCAACAGGTGTGCGCGATAGCGGCTGCTGCTGGCTGGCTGGGTCGCAGGTCCGCGATAAAGCAACAGCCCCGCCGCTGCTGCTACTGGCTTGCAGCTCAGAGTCGGCCAACCCGAAAGGCAAATGCTTATCCTTCCCACCGAAGATCGCTGTAGTCCACGTTCTGGCGTGTAATTCAGGCAATACGGGAAGGACAGGTGATTTCAATGACTGGGCAGGAATCACGGAGACCGACAAGGTTCAGTTGTGTAACTACGAGGGCATGCTGAAAAGTAATGTCTCCGAATTGTTTATACTGTTCTCAATATCAGCTGCGATTTTATGTCATGTACAGTACTCGGTCGACTTTACCGCTTGCTTATAAAAAAATGGTTCAAATGGCTCTAAGCACTATGGGACTTAACACCTGAGGTCACCAGTCCCCTAGAGCCTATACTAACCTAAGGACATCACACACATCCATGCCCGAGGCAGGATTCGAACCTGCGACCGTAGCAGCAGCGCGGTTCCGGACTGAAGCGCCTAGAACTGCTCGGCCACAACGGCCGGCCCTTTGCTTATAGAGGACTCCGAATTGTAGCGTGTAACGTGGCAGTGTGGAAAGTAACTACAGCGACGGAAAATAAATCGAGCACCAAGAAGGATATTTTACTATAAAATTACAGCGACCAGCCACTTTTTCTATTGCGTTTTATTTATGCCGATATGCATTTCGGGTTTGCACCCATCTTCAGCTGGCAAATTGCTTGTATCTTCAGTTTCTACAGTGGTAAAATATCGACAGCAGTTTGGATGCTGCACCTGGCCTGTGCAAAAGCAACGATTCCAATCATTTACTTCAATTTCGCGAGTTTAAAGTTACGCACTATCAAATGTTTAGTAAACAGTAGCTTAACTAGAACCTCAAAACTTTCGTAAAATATAACTCTGTCCAGAGATAAACTGCTTGTATGTAAACAAAACTGCCAGTCGACAACGTGGCGGATAACGCAGTGCGCCTGTGTAAAATACGTGACAAAAAGTGTTTGTGCTGTTACAAAAAAGAAGAAAGGCCAAGAAAAAACAAGGAGAGGAGAATGTAAGTAAACTGAACAACTGATAGTGCGTAACTTTAAATTCGCGAAATTGAAGTAAATGATTGGAATCGTTGCCTTTGCACAGGCCAGGTGCAGCATCCAAACTGCTGTCGCTATTGTACCACTGTAGAAACTGAAGATACAAGCAATTTGGCAGCTGAAGATGGGTGCAAACCCGAAATGCATATTGGCATAAATAAAACGCAATAAAAAAAGTGGCTGGTCGCTGTATTTTTATAGTAAAATATCCTTCTTGGTGCTCGATTTCTTTTCCGTCGCTGTAGTTACTTTCCACACTGCCACGTTACACGCTACAATTCGGAGTCCTCTATAAGCAAAGGGCCGGCCGCTTTGGCCCGAAATGCATATTGGCATAAATAAAACGCAATTAAAAAGAAGTGGCTGGTCGCTGTATTTTTATAGCAAAATATCATTACCCACGGCCACGGAGCTCAACAGTCCAAATAAAATGGACAAATTATTATCATCAAGAAGGAATTGTGCAACATAAACGAAAGTTGGTAGGGGTGTTTCTGTATCTGAAAGATGATGCCTATCCAAATTTAAACCCATCCGCTTACAAGTGGAGCCAGTAGTGCCACTATGAGGACGCAATCAGATTTGCTTTAAATACACATTGTAACGGTCGTTAGCGTTACGAGTTGATGTTAGTCAAGACTGTCTTTAAGGTGACAAAGACGCCATTCTCAACATGTCACTGAGTTTGAACTAGGTCGTGTAATAGGGCTACATGTTCCTGCTAGGCTATTTCAGAAAGACTTGGCAGGAATGTTATTACTGTACATGACTGCTGGCAGCGGTCTGGAACAGCGAGACCGCTACGGTCGCAGGTTCGAATCCTGCCTCGGGCATGGATGTGTGTGATGTCCTTAGGTTAGTTAGGTTTAACTAGTTCTAAGTTCTAGGGGACTAATGACCTCAGAAGTTGAGTCCCATGGTGCTCAGAGCCATTTGAACCATTTTTGAACTGCTGGCAGCGATAGCACGAGAATGTATGGTTGAAAAATAACCGGCTACTGACGGCCTCATAGCACTAACGAGAGGGAAGACCATTGTGTTCGGAGTATGGCTCTGGTGCATCGTATTGCATCTGCAGAATTTGAGCAGCAGCTAGCAACGCAGTGACGCAACAAACTCTTGCAAATTGGTTATTTCAAGAACAGCTCCCTCTAGCATGCATTCCACCGACTCCAAACCACCGTCATTTGCGACTTAAGTGTCGTCAACCGGTAACTCATTGGAGGTCAGGATGGAGGTGTGTTGTGTTTCTTGATGAAAGCTGGTTCTGCCTCTGTGCCAGTGATGGGTGTGTGTTGCTTACAAGGAGACCAGTTGACAGCCTGTAACCAAACCGTCTGCATGCTAGACACACAGGACCTACACCTGGAGTTTTGATCTGGCGTGCGACTTCATATGACAGCACCAGCACTCTCGTAGTTATCCCATGCAGCCTGACTGCAAATTTGTACGTCAGTCTGGTGATTCGACCTTTTGTGCTGCCATTCATGAGCGGAATTTGCAGCAGAATAACGTTCGCCCACATACCGCTGTTGTAAACCAACATGCTGTACAGAGTGTCGACATGTCGGCTAGGCCTGCTCGATCACCAGGTCTGTGTCCAATCGAGCACATATGGGAGAGCGTCATCCACGACCAGCATTAACTGTCCCTGTACTGACCTACCAAGTGCAACAGTCATATAACTCCATACCACAAACTGACATCCGGCACCTATACAAAGCAAGCTTACAGTCAACAATCTGGCGGTTACACGGTTGTTAATGTAAATGCATTTCACATTTGCAATAGCTTATTTCGGGCTCACATTAACCTGTGGTCTTGCAATGTTAATCACTTATGTGTGTTACCTAAACAAATGTATTTCCGAAATTGAATTACTCTACATTTACTTTTTCAATGTTGTGATTTTTTTTCTGTCGGTATACGTCATGCGTGAGAAACGGGTGCTGCAATCGAGTTCCTAACCGTAGAAAACTTGGAACATCATCTTTTTCAGCATGGTAATGCCAGACCACGCATCATTTGCATCAAGCCGACGCAATGGCTTCAGGGTGTCATCGATCATCACCCCTACAATCCCGACTTGGCCCCACCCGATTTTCATCTGTTTCCCAAACTTAAAGAGCACCTTCGAGGAACGTCACTTTCGTAGTGATGAAGCGGTGCCAGCAGAGATGAGGTTGTGGTTTCGTCAAAAATGTCTAATATTGTACAGTGACGGTATCAAAAGACTGGTCTTCCTTTGGGAGACATGTGTATGTCGCCAGGCTGTGTGTGTTAAGATATAAATATGTAGAAATCAAGAGTAAAGACGTAGAATGTTAATAAAGTGTGTTTTATTTTTACAAAAGCATTAAGAGTTTTCACATTAAAAAATAGCAGTCATAACTTCTCAGCGCTCCTTAGTATATGATTGTACAACTTTTTAAAAAGTTTATTGGTTAATATAATTCTGATTTTCTTGTCGTGGTCATTTCGCTTGACGTATGTGGGTGGTGGTGGTGGTGGTGGTGGTGGTGGGGTGGGGGTGGGGGGGTTGCCTTGTAATTTCAACTCTAAACCTCTCCGTAACGCAGAACGCCATCCTTCCGCCGTTCTTAATTGAATCTTCTCTATCTATTCTATTAATCCAACGTGGTAAGTATCCCAGACGGATGAGCAGCACAGGTAAATTCTAACATAAGATTCCGCACGTCACCTTTGACCACTGACGCCATAGGTAACTCAAATATGCTAGACAGAGGCAATATTTGAAAACCACGACGCTTGTTCCTAAATAAACGAATGTAGCACAGAAAAGTTGGCAATTCACGTACATACCATAAACTGCAATCGTAGTTCACGCGATTAACTACTTTGCCATGAACTACACCGCAAAGGAAAGGACAGAAGGAAGCGGACATATAAACAAATTTAAAAAATTATTGTCACAGTTTACATTAGTAAGGAGAAGAAACACAGACAACCTTTAACGTCCACTACAATACTCCGCATCGTAAACTCGTAACATTTCAGAAACGGGGTAATTATTAACAATAAATATTGAATGTAACGGGAGTACCGCCGAAAAGTGTGGATTTTTGGGTTGGGACAAACTAAAATGTAACACAACCGCAAAATAGAACAAACTGTAACATACGCAGAATGCAAAAACGACAGTAACAGCGAATAGCATAAAATTAAATCAACGAAACCGCACTGCACACGTAACGAAAATTCATGAATAATAATGAAAGAGGACTCGTCAATTAGAGTTCACCTATGTACGTCAGTTTAAGTTGAGGATTACAAGGTCTGTTGCTTCAATGATATACATTTTTGGTTTCGCTTTATGTTCTCTTAGGTTCCTACCTTACCTCCTGCTTGGAAATCGTGCCACGTTCGGCAAGAAACAGCCAAATACGCGTGAGAACTAAGTTTAGAAATATTATTACAAATCGTCTCGCTCGCAACAATGTAAGTTATCTTGTTAGGTTCCTGCCTAACTACCTGGAAATAGCGACATATTTTACAACTTACTAAGACGACAACAGATAACGCTTAATAATACGCCACTTACATCTTTCGCGACGTTGAGTCATGGCGTCACACAGGGCGTCGGTGATGAAAGCTGATGGATGGAATCCAACACTAGAACTGAGCCCAAGATCGATATTACATGTGTTTTGAAAGCCACTTCATTTTTTGATGAATCACCAGTATAATTTCTTATGAGTCTTGCAATGAATCTCTGCCTAACACCCGCTCTTCCTACACTTAATATTACGTGGTCATTCCATTTTAGGTCGGTCCGGATATTTACTCCAAGTTATTTTACTACGCTTACTGTTTCCACTGATTTATCACTGCGTAATGCACCAGTATTGGATCTCTTTGGCTATCTATGCGCAGTACGTAACAGTTATTTACACTCAGAGTCAACCGAGTTTCGCTGCACCGATCGCCGGTCGCCTGCAGGTCTTTCTGCATTTTACTACTGCTTTCTAGCGCTGCAACATTCCTATAGACAACAGATTGTCTGCCAATAGCCTCACGGAGCCCCCATCGTTATCCGCTACATCATTAACAAACATTGAGGTGTCAAAAGTCGTGGGATACCGCCCAATATCGTGTCAAACCTCCTTTTCCACAGCGATAGCAACTCGATCTGGCGTGTAGTCACAAGTCGTTGGCATCCCTCTGCAGAAATATTGAGCCGTACTGCCTCTGTAGCCGTCCGCAATTGCGAAAATGTTGTGGTGCAGTATTTTGAGAACGGAGTTCTCTAGATCTATGTCCCATAAATGCTCGATGGGATTCATGTCGGGCGATGTGGGTGGTCAAATCTTTCGCTAGAATGATCCAGAATGTTCTTCAATGCAATCACCATCAATTGTGGCTCGGTGACATGATGCATTGTCATCCACAAAAATTTCATCGTTGTTTGAGGACATGAAGTCCATGACTGGCTACAGATGGTACCCAAATAGTCGAACGTAACCATTTCCAGCCAATCGTCGGTTCAGTTGCCGAAGTAAGGACCATGTAAACACAGCCCACAGCACCATGGAGCCACCATAGCTTGCACGGTGCCTTGTTGACAACTTGGGTCCACGGTCTGTGCCACACTAAAAACCTACCATCAATTCTTACCACTTGAAATCGGAACCAGTGTGACGAGGCCACGGTTTTCCAGTCGTTTAGGATGCAACCGATATGGTCACGTGTCCAGGAGAGACGCTGCAGGCTGCTAGCGAAGGCAGTCGCATCGATCGTCTGCTGCCATAGCCCATTGTCCTAACGGATAAGTTCGTCCTGTGTCCCACTTGATTTCTGTGGTCATATCAGCAGTGCTACTTTTCTGCAAGCACTGATAACCCTATGCAAACGCTGCTGCTCTCGGTCGTTAAGTGAAGGCGTCGGCCACTGCGTTGGCGCTGGTGACAGATAATGTCTGAAATTTAGTATTCTGGGCACGCTTTCGACACTGTGTTACTCGGAATAATGAATTCCCTAACGATTCCCAAAATGGAATGGCCCATGCGTTTAGCTCCAACTAGCATTCCACATTCAAAGTCTGCTAATTCCCAACGTGGGCCATAATCACGTCGGAAACCTTTCCAGATGAAACACCTGAGTGCAAAATGACAAATCCGCCAATGCACTGCTCTTGTATACCTTATGTACGCGATACTACCACCATCTGTTTATGTAGGTATCCCAAACCGACGGATTTTGTCACCTGAGTGTAAACTGTAAACAGAAATGGGGCCTGCAACACTACGTTGGGGTATTCCTGGAGCCGGCAGCTGTGGACGAGTGGTTCTAGGCGCTTCAGTCCGGAACCGCGCTGCTGCCGCGGTCGCAGGTTCGAATCCTGCCTCGGGCATGGATGTGCATGATGTCCTTAGGTTAGTTAGGTTTAAGTAGTTCTAAGTTCTAGGGGACTGATGATCACAGCAGTTAAGTCCCATAGTGCTCAGAGCCATTTTAAGTAGTTCCAAGTCTAGGGGACTGAGGACCTCAGATGTTAAGACCCATAGAGCTTAGCGCCATTTTTGATATTCATGAAGTGGCTTTACATCTGTCAGTCTTGAGTTCTACCTGCAAAGAAGTCCTCAGTCCAGTCACAAATTTAGTACCGCTCTGCTTCTGGGTGTATGGGTCTGGGAGACACCTGGTTGCACTGTGGAAAACGAGCTGCTAGAGTTGTAATTGACCTGCTGTCACATTTTGCAATCGTCCCGAACATGATTTTCGATTAGTATCTGCAGGCAGTGAGGCACCACCAATTGAAACTATTTGAGTGTCACGATGATGATGATGATGATGATGATGATGATGATGATAGGACGCTATTACTTTTGAAAACAGCACGGCCTGAAAACAGAGAGGTGCGTCACAGCTTAAAACAGCTGTATAAAAAGCAGAGCAGCAGGATACGTCAGAAGCCCGCGTGGCGTGTGATACGTTAAGCCCTTTTGTTCCGCTGGAAGCAAAGGGGAAAAAAAACGTTCCGACCACATAATGGGCAGGGAAAGCGCCTCTTTGGGTCCAACAGAGGCAAGCTGACTGAATGCAGGCAGGGATTGCGACGTGCCGTGCCCACAATGGAAGCCTCAAACAATTGCGGCTTATGCCTGCCTGCCCCAACAGGCACGGTCTGCGAAATTTACAGGGTCAGTGGTGTCACCCCTTCAGTTGAAACGGGTTGTTATTCTACTTATTCCAGCATTGAATCTACCGTGCTGGTCATATACCTTGTGGTCTGGGAAAGTTCTGATTTCAGATCAGTTCATTATGAAACTAACATGATTGGCCGAAAGTCACAGGAATGGTTGTCCGATTTTAAGGTGTACTGTGTACGACACCCAGACGTTGCGCGCAGTTACCACCTATGGCGTGAGCGTAGACACATAACTGAGCCGTCTGTTACAAACTAGCGTGTTGTGAACATGGCAGGACGCTGCTAGGTAACGGAGTTGAAAATGTGACGATAATTGGTGCAAGACGCGTGGGTCACAGCATATCGGAGACTTTTCCGTGGCCAGTATTGTCTAAGGTGTGTCTTCAGTGTGTCAGACACAATGTAATCACCTGTGTAAACTGTCACACAGGACGACCATGAGATTTTGACGAACAAACGTCACGTCGGCTCCTCAGGGCCATACGGTCTGCCAATCTGAATGTCCGCCATTTCTACCACGACTGTACGGAAACGAATGCACAGCGTAAAATTCAGCAGCCGACGACCGCTTTCTGTCCATTTGCTGACATGAGACGTAGCGACGTCCGCAACTCGAGGTCTAGTGGCCAACTTTCCTGCCTCTGGATCACGGGGTCCCGGGTTCGACTCTCAGCCGAGTTGGGGATTTTCTCTGCCCGGGGACTGGGTGTTTGTGTTATCCCCATCATTTCATCATCATCATCATCATTCGTGTCAGTGGCTAATTGGATTGTGAAAAAAATAGGACTGTGTAAAAACTGAGTACGGGCGCTGATGACCACGCAGTTGAGCGCCCCACACCAAACATCATCATCATCATCATCATCATGACACGTAGATTACGAGTGCCGTGGGCCTGCGAACATTATCACTGAACCAATGAACAATGGTGGCGTGTGCCATGGTCCCACGAATATCGGTCTCAGTTGTATCGAGCAAATGGACACGTCAGGGTATGGCGCACGCCCCATGAAGCTACTAGTCTTTCGCGTTAACACGGTTGTGTCCAGACAGGAGGCGGTTCAACTGTGGTGTGGGCTGGTTCCACATCGTTGCAACTAGGCTCCACTCTCTGGCTGCAAGGACCAATGACAGATGAAAGTTATGTGCACATACTTGCAGATTATATGCATCCCTTTCTAGCATTAGAATACCATAATGGACATGCCATATTTCAAAAGGATAATGCAGCGTGTCCCCGCCCTTTGATTACACGCAAGTGGCTTCATAAGAAGTCCACATAATTTACGAAGATGGTCCCAGTCACTGATCTTAACCCAATGGAGCATTTGTGGGACGCTGTCGATATCTGTGTAAGCTGGAAGAACCCAGCACCAACTAGCCAAGAACAACTGCATGTAGCATGGTAGCTACATGGATCAGTATCTCTCCACACAGATTCCTAAATCCCGTCGGTCCATTCCTCGAATTGTTACTGCAGTTATGAAGATTACTGCAATTTAAGATCAGATCAAGTGATTGTCTTTGAATATTGGCCACTTAGACTGTGTGCGAATAAATGTGAAAATCGTCTGGTACTTAGACTTCTTTTTCTTTACTTTATCGTCATTTCATCCCCCATTCCCCATGTGAACATGAGGGGGACTGTCAGCGGTACAATATTCCGCTCTTCAGCCAAGAGCATTGTTAAGGATATAATAAAGATGACAGAAAAAAATTTTGGGGACTGTGTGCATTTTACATTAAAAAGATTAATGATGGACAGCTAAAAGGACGAAAATACATACAATTTAAAAAACACCGTTGCAATTAAAAAAGCTCTGGAGCACTGTATTTTCACTTAATATCTAAAGTATGGGGTGAGATTTATTGTTGCTGGAGGGAATATGTTGCATGGATGTCGATAGATATGGGTAAGGAGACAGAGGTCTCTTAGGTGGGGACATTATGGAGATGACAGGTATGAGGGGAATTGAACAGTGGGAATACAGGTGGTGGGAAGGACAGAGGGTGAGGAGCAGTAATGGTGTGACGAGAGGGTAACGGTACAAGAAGAAAGGGGTAAGGTTGGGTTGGCAGGGAAAAGGTGAGAGGAACCCTGATGTGGAGAGGGATAGGTGAGGAAGCGTTAACGTTGGTAGGAGAGAGAAATATCAGGGCAGAGCTCATTGTCTGAGAGATGGAGATGGTTGAAGCTGCGTTGAGATATGTTATGGAGTGTGTGCAGGTATAGGAACAGACAGCATACTGCAGTTGGTGATCAGAGGTGAGAAAAAGCAATCTAGTTTATGGGTAGTGTAGGAGATGCAGAGGTGTTAGATGTGGGTGAAGAGGGGTGGGAGATTGATAAGATGGTAGAGGACCCATGTGGGGGAAGATAAAGTGGTGCGGAAAACGAGACTGAGTTCATGGCGTCCAAGGTCTGGAGGCACTTACAGAAATTTGATGGGGTTGGTACCCATGCAACATTTGCACAGTAGAGGATAGATCAGATCAGGATTTTGTTTTGTAGCTATGGAGAATGGTGGAGGGGTGTAATCCCGTAATCCCCAAGCTATGTCTTTAAGTAGCTTTAGCCTTTTGGGGGCTTTCTGTAGGATGGTTAGTAGGTAAGGTTTTTACGTTATTTGTCAGTCGAAAGTTAGCCAAAAATATTTTAGTGTATTAGTTAACCGGATAGGACGGTCGTAAATGGGAAGGTAGAAGTAATGGATGCGGAAAGTATGGGTGGTTCGTGTTATAATTATTGCTTGGGTTTTGGTGGGGTCGATCTTGAGAAGCCATAGGTTATACCAGGAGGTAAACTGACTGAAACAGATTTGCTGGAGTCGTTGTTCAAACACCATTAAATCTTCTCGAAGGATCCGATGCGAAAACGATTTGCAAATTCTTCGCAAAATTACAGTGGATTAGACAAAGATTAAAATATAAAAAACAGACTTCAGAGAGTAATGAATGTAATAGATACATAGAGATGAAAAACTTAGCCAAAGACGGAGAAGATTAAAGATGGCATCAATCTAGTCGGGTGGCTGAAGATTTTTAAAACCTGTACACATACCCGAAAGAGCAGCTGAATCGGAGATTGCAACTAGATTTAAGAGAACGGACACTCCCGTCACTGCCGCTCCCCCACCACTTTGTGCCCATTGCGCTCAACCTTTGACGGTCCGCCGTTTCCTGACGGAATGCCTTTTTTTAAACACTTACTTCTCGTTTGTGTTTGCAGTCTGAATTATCAGCCGTTTTAGCGAACGATGTGCGAGCTGTCGACCGCGTTTTACTTTTTATCTGTCTTAGCAATATGAACGGCCTTGCCGCAGTGGATACACCGGTTCCCGTCAGATCTCCGAAGTTAAGCGCTGTCGGGCGTGGCCGGCACTTGGATGGGTGACCATCCGGGCCGTCATGCGCTGTTGCCATTTTTCGGGGTGCACTCAGCCTCGTGATGCCAATTGAGGAGCTACTCGACCGAATGGTAGCGGCTCCGGTCAAAGAAAACCATCATAACGACTGGGAGAGCGGTGTGCTGTCCACTCGCCCCTCCTCTCCGCATCCTCAGCTGGGGATGACACGGCAGTCGGATGGTCCCGATGGGCCACTTGTGGCCTGACGGCGGAGTGCTTAGCAATATGGGGAAGGCCATTTAATTTTTAGTTCAGGACCTCAGTTTCTCTATGGCGTATTTTACAGACCTTTCTCCACGTCCCTGTTTTTAGCTGTCTTCTCTTCCGTCGATTGGGATTAACGTGTAGTCGTTTTTGACTCCTCTCTTTGTCTACGTGTTTTACAATTCTGACATGGGCGTTAACTATCGTAGCTGTTTTTGCGTCCTAAAACAGCGCTGTTTGACTCGGTTGTGTTGAGGACACAGGCCTATGCCGACTATTGCAGATTGTCAGAAAGAGCACAAGCGCTACATTGTAACAAATGATTCATTATCTCAGTACTGGTCAACATCTGGTGCGCAGTCATATCATCCACAAAGAGGCGCGCGTTATATGCCACAGAAGTCAAGTAACCGGACATGTGTACCTACATCTGCATCCGTACTCTGGAAACCATTTTCTGTAGGATACTACTAGGTTCTGATTTCTGAAACTTTCTAAGTGGGCTGTCACGGCATAATTGGTGTCTATCTTCAAGGGTCTGCCATATTCAGGACTTTAAGCATTCCGGTGACTCTGCTCTGTGGGTGAAACACACATGTGACAATCTGTGTTGTCCTTCTTCATACACATTCAATACTCACTGTTAGTCCTATTTAGTATGGTTTAAATACAGTTGAGCAATATTCTAAACTTCGATAAACGAATTTTTTATTGGTATTCTCCCTTGTAGAATGAGTGTATTTTCCTAGTGTCTTACCAATCGCCAGAAGTCCGCCATCTAATTTATCTACACTACTGGCCATTAAAATTGCTACACCACGAAGATCACGTGCTACAGACGCGAAATTTAACCGACAGGAAGAAGATGCTGAGATTTGCAAATGATTAGATTTTCAGACCATTTACACAAGGTTGGCGCCGGTGGCGACACCTACAAAGCGCTGACATGAGAAAAGTTTCCAACCGATTTCTCATACACATCGTGGTCGTGCGGTAGCGTTCTCGCTTCCCACGCCCGGGTTCCCGGGTTCGATTCCCGGCGGGGTCGGGGATTTTCTCTGCCTCGTGATGGCTGGGTGTTGTGTGATGTCCTTAGGTTAGTTAGGTTTAAGTAGTTCTAAGTTCTAGGGGACTGCTGACCATAGATGTTAAGTCCCATAGTGCTCAGAGCCATTTGCACCATTTTTTTTCTCATACACAAACAGCTGTTGTCCGGCGTTGCCTGGTGAAACGTTGTTGTGATGCCCCGTGTAAGGAGAAGAATTGCGTACCATCACGTTTCCGACTTTGATAAAGGTCGGATTCTAGTCTATCGCGATTGCGGTTTGTCGTATCGCGACATTGCTGCTCGCGTTGGTCGAGATCCGATGACTGTTAGCAGAATATGGAATCGGTGGGTTCAGGATGGTAATACGGAACGCCGTGCTGGATCCCAACGGCCTCGTATCACTAGCAGTCGAGATGACAGGCATCTTGTCCTCATGGCTGTAGCGGATCGTGCAGCCACGTCTCGATACCTGAGTCAACAGATAGGATGTTTGCAAGACAACAACCATCTGCACGAACAGTTCGACGACGCTTCCAGCAGCATGAAGTATCAGCTCGGAGATCGTGGCTGCGGTTACCCATGACGCTGCATCACAGACAGGAGCACCTGCGATGGTGTACTCAATGACGAACCTGGGTGCACGAATGGCAAAACTTCATTTTTTCGGATGAATCCAGCTTCTGTTTACAGCATCATGATGGTCGCATCCGTGTTTGGCGACATCGCGGTGAACGCACATTGGAAGCGTGTATTCGTCATCGCCATACTGGCGTATCACCCGGCGAGATGGTATGGGGTTCTATTGGTTACACGTCACGCTCACCTCTTGTTCGCATTGACGGCACTTTGAACAGTGGACGTTACATTTCAGAAGTGTTACGACCCGTGGCTCTACCCTTCATTCGATCCCTGCGAAACCCTACATTTCAGCAGGATAATGCACGACCGCATGTTGCAGTTCCTGTACGGGCCTTTCTGGATACAGAAAATGTTCGACTGCTGCCCTGTCCAGCACATTCTGCAGATGTCTCACCAATTGAGAACGTCTGGTCAATGGTGGCCGAGCAACTGGCTCGCCCCAATACGCCAGTCACTACTCTTGATGAGCTGTGGTATCGTGTTGAAGCTGCATGGGCAGCTGTACCTGTACACGCCATCCAAGTTCTGTTTGACTCAATGCCCAGGCGTATCAAGGCCGTTATTACGGCCAGAGGTGGTTGTTCTGGGTACTGATTTCTCAGGATCTACGCACCCAAATTGTCTGAAAATGGAATCACATGTCAGTTCTCGTATAATATATTTGTACAATGAATACCGTTTATCATCTGCATTTCTTCTTGGTGTAGCAATTTTAATGGCCAGTAGTGTATGACTTATTATTCCACTTCACATCCCCATAAATTATTACCGACTGTATTTATAAGAGTTAACTGATTCCGGACTATGTTTTTGTGAAGCTCGCAGTTTCGCATTTCTGAAAATTTGAAGCAACTTGCCAAACTGTGCACCACTTTGAAATATTATCAATATCCGATTGTATGTTCAAACATCTAACGAGAAATTTCGACATATGTACTCCCTTTCATTTTCAAGGCACAAAAGCAGCGAGATAGCGCTGTGCAACGATATTTAAAGAGGACCCCCCCCCCCCCCCCCACACACACACACACACACATATACAAGGCACAAAAGCAGCGAGATAGCGCCCTGCAACGAAATTTAAAGAGGACCACACACACACACACACACACACACACACACACACACACACACACACACAGAGAGAGAGAGAGAGAGAGAGAGAGAGAGAGAGAGAGAGAGAGAAAACAATAGCGCTATCACACAACTAAAGATGAGCAACGTCAGAAGGTACTGACAGCCAATATAGTTTTAAGGTCATTTGCTAATTTAATCTCAACTTCTTCCTTAATAACATTATCTCAGTAGCTGGAAATGCTCGCCAAAATCTCCGTGTTTTATATTACATAGGATGATAAGTGCCTAGGCAATATTGTGCATTTGCATATTTGCTCAGTAGTTGAAAGCGTGCATGACGCTTATGCTCAACACATCATTCCTCCATGTTCCTGATGGTCTCATCACTATATGACATTACACAGCTTAGCTTTAAGGGATACAGTAGGAAAATGCGTTACAAAAACAAAAATCATCCTTCACAAACGTTAAAAGGGTCATAATCTTGTATGTCGGTCGAAAATTGCATTTCATATAATGCTTCCGCAGAATACGACCAATCCTGTCGGAAATACTACCTTCCTAAGGCTATGAGGCCGTAAACTGGCTTCCAACTCGTTAATTTCATCGCTCGCTCGATACACGGTTGATCGATAACATAACACGCGCCCCAGCTGTTTTCTGTATAGCCGTTCTGGCGAAAGGCGACATCAAGGTGGGCAAACTCAGCTGCCATACTTTCAGTGTCTCAGATGACGTGGGCTCTGTGAACCAAGGTACGAAGTACCACTTCACGCCGATCCGGGTGGTGACAATTGTCAGTCTGATGATATAAATCAGAATAATTTTGCAAAGGTTTCAATGACGTCAGCCGCATTTGGACACTGAAATGAATCACTGGGTACAGGTCAAAAATTGTGCCGCTGCAGGGCACGAACCCAGATTTCCCGCTTAACGTAAGTGGACGCTTAAACACCTTGGTCATTCGAGTACCCTTCGCATCCGACCCAAACTACCACCCTGTTGCACACAGCTGCTGACGCAGCATCGCCTACCCGTGAACCACTTACTGGCAATTCCTGATTCTCGTAAGAGATCAGGCACGGTGTGCATCCGCACTGCAAGGCAGGATCTTTGGTGGTCGTCACCTCAGACATATCCGAGACAACATGAGTTGGCTTCCTATAAGCGGCATGTCCCAACGTACTGTAGTGATCAATAAAAAAGAAAAAAAGAAGAGAAGAAAAGAAAAGGTTGAAAATGTGGGAAGAAATGGTGAATAAAAAGGGGGTTTTAAAATCGTAAATGACCGTGAAAAAAGGAAAGAATGAAATGCAAATCGGACTTCGTATTACAGAAAAGCTATCGGACTTCGTGATTCGGAAAAAAAACTATTGTTGGTGTGGTCCTTGTGGCGTTTCTGAGCAAAAGTCGAACCAATTTCCACTACAGAAATTATCTGAAAAAGAACAGAGAATAACAAAATGTGATTAACAGGGGGAAATGGCGTAGATAAGAGTTCATCCTTTACCATGTTAACATGTCTTCTCTCGTGCGGCGTCCAGGTCTTGTTCTCCAAAAATCTCCTGCTTCATTTCTGCGTGAAAAGTCGTAGCTGCTCCGAAATTTTGCAATAAATTTCATTGTCCAGAAATTACTAATGTATACAAATCGAAACCATCTTGATACTGAATGCAATGTATTTTTCGTTGCTGCTTACATCCTCCGAATTTCATACAAACTTCTACAATACGTCTGCACATCAATAAGTTTTTTCGTCTTCATCCGACCAAGACTAGCTAATAAGTATGTTAAACGTCCGCTCTCAAGAGACAAAAGAGTTGCAATTTTAGTACCTTCATTTTCTTATATATTTTCTTTGCCGTCGAGCGCTCATACAGCTGCGACGGCATAATTTATATCTGAGAGAACGAGTGTAGCGCGGCGAAATTCAAAGTCCCGCTACAGTACCGTCAACATTCCGCCTGACCAACATGTCAAGAAAGGATAGGCAGCCATCCTTCACCCACCTCTACCGTGCAGCACATATTCGGCTGGACTGAATTCAGTACACTACACTAAGTGACAGTTTGGAATCAGGTAGCAGACTTTGGTTCATTGGTAGGGTAAAAAAAGAAATGTGTTCATATGAAGAAACCTTTGCAGATAAAATAACTTTACGATGTATTGTGGGATACCGCTCCGAAACGAAGAGCGTAGTCAGAGATGAATAACTGCAGACACTGGACACATGGAAGAGCTCTACATTCACTATATGTAAAGATTTGGTGGAAACTTGTCAGTTACGACGAAGAATATTATCAGATACTGAGAGACTGATATCTCGCGAAACGTTAATTACAAAATTGCAATATCCGTGACTGACTGAGCAGACTGAGGATATTCCGCAGTGCCCTGATTGCCCCCCCCCCTCTCTCTCTCTCTCTCTCTCTCTCTCTCTCTGACACACGGCAGTAATTACGGGCGTGCGGCGTGGAGCCACTGCTGCAACTGCCGCTGCCGTAATTAGAGCCGCCAGCTCTGGCAGGTGTTTTTCTGCTCTGCACTCTACGCCTTGGAGTTCTGTCGGGCACAGAGAACACTGTCATCCCTCAACGTGCCGCACAAGCCCTCCGGCAGCACAGTAATTCACACCGACGTAATTAAACGTTTCGTTGAACCATTTTCAGTTTCAACTAGATACAAATTAATGTGCATTTTCATTAGCTGCAACCACCTAATGGCTGGGCTACTTTATCTACATGGTTCAAAAATGGCTCAAATGGCTCTGACCACTATGGGACTTAACAGCTATGGTCATCAGTCCCCTAGAACTTAGAAATACTTAAACCTAACTAACCTAAGGACATCACACAACACCCAGTCATCACGAGGTTTATCTACATGAACGAAAACAAAATCTGAAAGAAATTTCCACTTTTTCCAATGAATGGCAGCTCCTTTAAATGTGAATACTTGCTAGGTAACGCCTATATCAAGGAAAAAGAAGTTGAAAATATCGTTACAACGCGAAAGCGCTGTAACAAATTTGTTTCAGAAGGCCGCGAGCAGAGTTATAGTGTGGAGGCGGGGGGGTGGGGGGGTGGGGGGTGGGGGGGGGAGGTCCTTACCTCTTATTTGAGCTAGAAACGTGGATAAAAAAGTTTGTGGCTTAGCTCGGACCAGAGGCCATTTGTAGTACAGCCACTCGAACAACTGCCTTAGTATAGCTATGTTACAGTATATTAACAAGGTTTGAACAACGTCTATAACACCACTTTCAGACCCACTTAAATCTTGATAACCTGATATTGAAGCAGCAGAAACTGATCTAACAACTGCGCCAGACACTTGTTGTCTTATACAGGGGTTGCCGACCGCAGTGGTGTATTCCGCCTGTTTACATATCTCTGAATTTGAGCACACTTGCCTGTACCAGTTTCTTTGGCACTTCAGTGTATACAGGGTGATTCAAAAATGCATGTAAATATTTCAAGGGTGTATTTGTGAGGTAAATATAAGACAAAAATGTTCTATACAATTTTTTCCATACTTGGCTTATTACAGAGTTATGAACAAAACAGGATAATACATTCAATACAACGTAAGGTATTTAATTCCCAGAGTTCACAGTTTAATTACAGTGCATTTGGACTAACAACGCAAACTGATAAATAAACGTGACGTAACAAACTGAAACAATTCCTCGCGAACACTGTATTAATTTAGGTCCTGTTGATTGAACTACAGCAATGCACAATAACTAAGGAAAATTGAAGCATTTTACAGACTGTACTGTACTGTACTGTATTTGCACAAATCGTAATGCAATGCATGTTCAAAATGCTGTCCCTGAACTTGCAGACAGACCCGTGCTCGTCGCATCAATGATCTCTGCACACTACACAGTCCGTTCAACGCTCCACGAATAATTTCACAACCACCTTCAATTCTTTGTTGTAGCACTTCTCTGTTCGGTACTGCAGAAGAATACACCAATGTCTTTAGTCGGCCCCATAAATAAAAGTCTAAAGGGTTCAGGTCAGGTGATCTGGCTGGCCAAACAATTGGTCCTCCGCGACCTATCCATCGATGTGGATACGCAGAATTGAGGTACGCCCTTACGTTGCGGCTGTAATGGGCGGGAGCACCATCGTGCATAAACCACATGGTGGCTCGTGTTGCAAGAGGGACATCCTGTAACAATCCAGGCAATTCTCCCTCCAAAAATTCGCAGTACGCGTGCCCATTCAGCCTTGGAGGCAGAACATGAGGTCCGAGTAAGTAATTCCCCACAATACCACACCAAATGTTTATGGAGAATTGATGTTGATATCCACGCACAATTCTCGCGCCAGGATTCTCGACAGCCCACTGGTGCATATTATGCGAATTGATTACACCCGCACGAGTAAACATGGCCTCATCTGTGAATAATATTCGCCGAATAAACATTGGATCATTCAAATGACGCTCTTGTAACCACTGGCAGAATTGCTGACGGCGAGGATAGTCTTCAGGTGTCAATTCGTGCACTTTTTGCAGGTGAAATGGATGCAACTGTTGTCTCCGAAGCAGCCGCCATACAGTAGATTGTGGAAGTCGTACAGCTGCACTAATTTGTCTCGTACTGATAGATGGATCTTGGTCTACCAGGTCCAAAACATGTTCCTCGACGTTCACTGCATGCTCAAGTGGTCGACCTGAATGTGGCCCAGGACGAATGCCATACTCCCGCAAACGTCTGTCCACAGATACAAACGTCTGATGACTTGGTAACCGTCTTCCTGGAAACAGCTCACTGTACCTTCGTCTTGCTGCAAGTGCATTTCCATCTGCTGCACCATACACAAGGTGCATATCAGCATACTCACTGTTTGAGTACATCATGTGCACGAAACCTTTAGCCTTCCGACGATGAATGAACGACAGGACGTACTTTTCCGTTACCAACAACATCAGCGCCATCTTCCGTACAGTAGGAGTAAACATCACGTGCAAACAAAAACAAACACTATTCATGCAGTTTCGAATCAACTGTTGGGAGATACGTATGTGAATTACGTACCAGAATATGGCATCCTGCTGCTTGCACTGCCGTCGTTTTGATACGGACATGACTTTCGTAGTTAACGATAACTCTGGAATTAAACGTTTATGGAAAAACATTTATAGAACATTTTTGTCTTATATTTACCTCACAAATACACCCTTAAAATATTTACATGCATTTTTGAATCACCCTGTATATAGGACGATGCTCGATCACACATGTTCCGTGCCTCTATGGACTGTATGCGTGATGTAGTGATGTTACTCCGATGGCCGGCAAGTTCCCCAGACCTGACTCTGACAGAGCATGTGTGAGACCATGTCAGCTCTATCGCAGTGACAATATCCAGAACATCAACGAGTAATTACAACAGTTAAGAGCCACTTTAGCTCAGGAGGGGATAAAAAGCCTTTATGATACCCTTCTCAACCGAATCAGTGCACGCATCGAGGAGTGAGGTGTCGCAAAGTCGTACTGATAAGTGGGCTCATACTGCCAAGTTCTTCGTAAATTTGAATCGATTTTGAGCCGGCCGGTGTGGCCGAGCGATTCTAGGCGCTTCAGACTGGAACCGCTCAACCGCTACGGTCGCAGGTTCGAATCCTGCCTCGGGCATAAATGTGTATGATGTCTTTCGGTTAGTTAGGTTTAAGTAGTTCTCAGTTCTAGGGGACTGATGACCTCAGATGTTTAGTCCCATAGTGCTCAGAGCCATTTGAACCATTTGTTTTTGAATCGATTTTGTAATCATTGAAATAACATTACATACCCTTTCAACCAGTGAGGTTTCATTTCGATTGGGAGGTTTACCAAATTTCTAAAGAATATGTCTCCGCAGAACATGTAGCTGTAAATATCAGGTACGTTTTGTGGAACTGACACGACATAACGATGTTACACAGCTTTCTGGTGTGTAACAATTAATTCCATGTCCTGCTGAAATGTTAAAACTGCTACAAATAATTTATTACACTATCATGTTACCGAATCTGAACACGACCCAAAGTCATTTACCGCTGCTCACTTTCAAAACACTTGTGCTCCAATGAAATGTATTCGCAGTTGCGAATATGGACAACCATCAGCTGTATAATGGAATGACGTCAATGAAAATTTGTGCCTGACAACCCGAGTTTCCCGCTTATTGCGAACGGTCGCCTTAGCATTTCGGTGTCCGAGTACGACTCACGGCTATACCCAGACTTCCTTATGTCGTCAACCACGTGCCTACAACCTGTAATCGTACATCCTTTAAGTATATTCCCGTACAGGGAAGGCATATTACTTTGAAAGTCGCTTGACCGGTGTCCACATTTGATACTGCGAATTCATTTCATGTATTTCATGACGGCTGTAGTCGCCGTTATGCCTGTTCCGTTGGACATGCGTGAATGTCCGAAGGAACACTGCATCGTAATTTGGAACAGGGGCACTACAATATCGTATACTTCTGGTATAGGTGGCTCATTTGTAAAGTGGCATACTGCGGATCCAAGCTAATGAGTTCGATGCCTTTTCAGTCACAGGATCTTTCTCTGTCACGTATCGCTTGCTTCATGTATGGAAATGCCCATCTAATGTGAAATATGACAAACTGTGCCTTAGTTTAAACGGTAGGCCCCTCTATAATCGACTCAGAAGAAGGCAACGATATACCACCACTAACAGGACGATGCCTGGTAAAGCACTGTGACCTACAAACCAACCTTAGGGCTGTTGACAGCTTACTGTTTCAATTATGTTGTTATCTCAATAAAACACTCTGGACATGTTCATTTGGGATTAAATCTTGGTCTCTTCAGGCAAAGAGCTGGTCACGGAAGTAATATTTTGAGTCACATTGCTTGCGTAACGACCTGCTTCGTAAATTATGCAAATCGACTTATCCGTCTCTACCGCACGCAACTGATAAGTCTGGAACGACCATACTAAAAAATCACAACAACGTGGAACTAGTAGCGTGGTGCACTTAGTAGTATTACTCGGTAAAGTGAAGTAATAATTTCGCCACTGTGGCAGCACCATCGTGTTCACGCCCGACAAACACGAAGGAGGAAATAATACTGGCGAACGCTCCAACATTCTTACAAATGGAGCACAATTACGCGCCGCCCATCTATCACCACGTTTACACGCGACATAATTTGCGAAGACGAAAATCTAATTTCGAAATGTGAATGCAATGTCTACTGTAGTGTTTACAATTTAGACCTGAGTCTATTTTGCTAACTCCATCAAATATCGGTTTGTGTGTCACTTGGCCAAAACAATAGAGAGAGGAAGTTGTTCTAGAAGAGATGTTTAAAAATCCTTTCCTTGTGAGGCTATTTTATTACTCCCACCAGTCCACACGTGATATGGAGAATAAATGCGAACTAATCACTGGATGAATTGTAATCAAACATTTTGGACGCTTACTGTGGCTAGAAATATTCCGGATGGGTAAAAACATCAATAAAAACTATTTCGTGTGATGGTGTACATAATTAAAAGGAATATAGCACAGGTGTTAAAATAATCATGACAAGTAAAAGGTTGCTGGCTCGAATCGCTGCAGGTGCTTTGAAATTATATTTTTAAATCTTTTTCAAAATAACTTAATTCATTATTTTTATTCAATTAATTGTATTTATTTTATTTCTAACCCTTTGTCCCGTCATTTAATCATTGTATTATCTTGTTTATCCTTCCACCATCTTATAGACAGCATCAAAGAGTCGATCCCAGTCTTCCCCTTGTGAGTTGCGAATGCTTTGTTACCAGAAAATGATAGTGGACGAGAAAGTTTGCCAATAACAGAAAGTAGATTTAATAATCTACAAATTAGCCCTCCACAAAGGATAATACGGTTGTCGCCAATTAGTTTTACTTTGTTAGTTCGCAAAATATTTCAGTATACGTGTATCATGTTTCGTCAAAGAAAGATAAAATGTGATTCTCCTCATATAAATAAAGCAAAGACTTCATGATCAGCACATCACTTTTCTTTCTACACTACACACAAAATCACTTAGTCCAAATAATCAACAGTTTAAAAGGCAAATAGAAACCTCTTAACTGTCGCTTTGTAGGCATTTTGGTTTTGGGTCATGCATGAGATGTGAACTCAAAACGAAATCCATGTCACCGCCTACATGCGCAACAACAAAACAGCACTTTCATCTGACAATACCCCTCTCACCGTGTCAGTTTGGCAATATTTATTTACGGTGTAATGGGTGTGAGCCCATGTGCCATCTAAGTAAATAGCTGGCCACTTTGATTCTAATGCTTCATTCTTCCTTAAAAACCTAATTTAGTATGCACTTTCTCCAACTGTGTCCTTTAGTTTACACCTAACAACACATTTAATTTGGCACATTTTAAAACTGAATTCTACAGACGGAACAACTTTTCTAAGAACTTCCTACCTAGCCTTAAGTTCAGTTATGTACGATAAAAACCGTGTAATTTTCGCAAAGTTGGTATTTATTTATATTGTTCGTAATAAAGTAGAAATTACTGCCTGATAATACATTCATCCTCATTGTCAATGGATCGCTTATTATTACCACCTTGCTTCCCCTTCTTTGGCGTAGAAACTTGCGTTCCACTCTACTCGGCTTCGTGTCCCTCCTCCCGTAATTTGGAAAGCACCCTGTTGCACAATTTTTTAACACATTGGCTACACGTTTCCATCGCCTTCTCCTTCGGCACGATAAATACCTTCTCTTTCCCGTAAGCAACAAATTTAATCACGTTAACTGCAAGCCATCGCGCCTGCCCGCAGAGACTTTTTCCACGTTCATCTTCCACACTTGAACTGCGATGTAACAATGTCCACTACTTTAATCGGAACGTTGTTGTACCTAGCCCTATGGCCACGTTGGTGCATGAGGCGGCCACATTACCACTTGTCCTTGCCGGCTAATATTACTACGAAATATGTTTACGTAATGTGGGCGGTATTTTCGTGTTCGTATTGGTAATATGACTTCGTGCGAGACCGTTCGACTGTACAGTTAGCACACACACTGAAGAACCAAAGAAACTGTTACACCTGCATAATATCGTTTAGGGCCCCGCGAGTACGCAGAAGTGCCGCAACACGACGTGGCATGGACTCGACTAATGTCTGAAGTAGTGCTGGAGGGAAATGACACCATGAATCCTGCTGGTCTGTCAGTAATTCTGTAGGAGTACGAGGGGGTGGAGATCTCTTCTGAACAGCACGTTAGAAATCATCCCATACATGCTGAAAAATGTTCTTGTCTGGGGCCAGCAGAAGTGTTTAAACTCAGAGGGGTGTTCCTGGAGCCACTCTGTTGAAATTCTGAACGTATGGGGTGTCGCATTGTCCTGCTGGAAATGCCCAAGTCCGTCGGAATGCACAATGGACACGAAAGGATGCAGGTGATCAGACAGGATGCTTACATACGTGTCATCTGTCAGAGTGTATCTGGACGTATCAGGGGTCCCATATCACTCCAATTGCACGCGCCCCACACCATTACAGGGCCGTCACCAGCTTGAACAGTCACCTACTGACATGCAGGGTCCATGGATTCATGAGGTTGTCTCCACACCCGTACACGTCCATCCACTAGATACAAACATGAAACGAGACTCGTCCGACCAGGCAATATATTTCCAGTCATCAACAGCCAAATGACGGTGTTGGCCCGCCCAGGTGAGGCGTAAACTTTGAGTCACGCCGTCATCAACGGTATACAAGTGGGCCTTCGGGGCCGAAAGCCCATATTGATGATATTTCGTTGAACTGTTCGCAGGCTGACACTTGTTGATGGCCCAGCACTGAAATCTGCAGAAATTTGCGGAAGGGTTGCACTTCTGTCACGTTAGACAATTCTCTTCAGTCGTCGTTGGTCCCGCTGTTGCACGATCTTTTTCCGGCCACAGCAATGTCAGAGATGTCGTGTTTTTACCGGATTCCTGATATTCGCGGTACACTCGTGAAATGGTCGTGCGGGAAAATTCCCACTTCATAGTTACCTCGGAGATGCTGTGTCCGTGTACCGACTATAACAATACGTTCAAACTCACTTAAATGTTGATAACCTGCCTTGTACGAGTAGCAGCAGTAACCGATCTAACAACTGCGCCAGACACTTGTTGTCTTATATAGGCTTTGGCGACCGCAGCGTCGTACTCTGCCTGTTTACATATCTTTTAAAATGGCTCTGAGCACTATGGGACTTAACATCTGACGTCGTCAGTCCCCTAGAACTTAGAATACTTAAACCTAACTAACATATGGATATCACACACATCCATGCCCGAGGCAGGATTCGAACCTGCGATCGTAGCGGTCGCGCAGTTCCAGACTGAAGCCCCTAGAACCGCTCGGCCACAACGGCCGACTTACATATCTCTGTATTCGAGTACGCAAACCTATACCAGTTTCTTTGGCGCTTCAGTATATTTTTTTCTTCGTCCTAGCATCTCATCTGCTCTCTCTCTCTCTCTCTCTCTCTCTCTCTCTCTCTCTCTCTCTCTCCCCTCTCTCTCCCTCCTGTATGCGTGTGTGTGTGTGTGTGTGTGTGTGTGTGTGTGTGTGTGTGTGTGTGTGTCGCCCACCACACCTGCGTGTCGTTGACTGTTGACCTTCTGAACACTGTGGCTGTTATCTATGGGGGGCATCAGGTTAATGATACCGCAAACACAACAAACAGGTACCGAGGCGACGAATTATGGAGCACAGGCCACTTAGGTACAATACTTAGCACAGCCAGTCGACGTCAGTTTACTAACATGACATGTAACTTACGCACCTGCCGAACGCTACATCAGTTTCCGCTCACGGGACTCTTTCTTGGTCCACAGACGAGCGACTGCGAAATTAGGGAACAAGAAATGTGCTGCGTATTAATTTATTAGGCGCTTGCGAGATTACTGTATTTGATGTTACAATGCTGTGACCGCATTTTATCAAATGTAAGTTTTCAGATCATTTCAGTTTCGCATGTCACTACTGAAAATGAAAAACGTCAGGTCAAAAATAACTTGAAAGAGACATTTCCATAACTAACCATTGCCCGTGTTTAGAGGCATTTAGAGGCAGCAGTTCGGACTAGCCGCGGAGGCATCACGATTAGCGATGCCGGAGTTATTCTGTAGGTAGAGTTGTACTGACCAGTATGGAAAATAAATATGGCTGACAGCAAAATTGCCAACGTAAGGCATGGCCCAGGAGCACGCACCCTGTGTAGGTAAGTGAAACAACTGTGCGTAGATACGTGACATGTGTAGCACACACTACCTGTAACTGCATGCCTACCTTCTGCTGAGGCAGATGCTTGTGACGCCATTATTAAAGCGTCAGACGAGCTGTTCGCCATAATGACGACGTAACTTGTGAATCCTGTAATGTTTCATCCATTGTTAATTTAAGCTGAAAGACGATTATTATCCAAGCAAATCGTATTTTGTAATGTACTGATCGGACTGGATTGAAATAAGGATAAAATGTTACATGCAAAAGATACCATAAATGTTCAAATGTGTGTGAAATCTTATGGAACTGAACTGCTAAGGTCACCAGTCCCTAAGCTTACACACTACTTAACCTAAATTACCCTAAGGACAAACACACACACCCATGCCCGAGGGAGGACTCGAATCTCCGCCGGGAACAGCCGCACTGTCGATGACTGCAGCGCCTAGACCGCTCGGCTAATCCCGCGCGGCAACAAAAGATGCCATAACATTAGCAAAATTATAACCAGTTATAACGACGTTGAAGGGTCTGACGGTTTACTGTCGTTATAGCCGACAGTCGCACAAACCGGGTTTTTGCTTTGTTTTTTGATAAAAATTTCATAACAGTAAATTTTGGGTATCTTAAAATTTTTGTAAGTGACGTATGGTATAAAAGTCGTGAACTGTACAACTTCGTTCCAGTTACTCTATTGCAAAAGTTAATCAACAGTAACAAATTGAAAAGACAGTATCATACACAAAAATTACGTGAACGGCTACCCTTTCTCCTATGTCTCTCTTCAAAATGTACAAATGTGGTGCACAGTACATACTGTACGACATTGAAAATATCCAACACGCACTGCCACAAAACATCAGTAATGAATACACTATTATTCCCGTTCTGAACAATGAAAAAGTAACACATACTGCAATTTAATTTCTCTAGTTTTCTACAATGAAGAAAAGACAGTGTGTTTAGTTTTTCAGACACTTGCAATACAAAAATGTTGTTCAAGTGTGTGTGAAATCTTACGGGATTTAACTGCTAAGGTCATCAGCCCCTAAGCTTACACACTACTTAAGTTAAACTATCCTAAGGACAAACACACACACCCATGCCCGAGGGAGGACTCGAACCTCCGCCGGGACCAGTCGCACTTGCAATACAATAATGCATAATACAGTATATTGGCCTGCTTAAGGTAATCTGTTATCTTTGTTTTCTTTATTCATTTAAGACGTGCGTATGCATTTTGCCTTTGACGATGCATTGCCATTTGAATTAAACTTTCCCTGAAAATAACAAATTTTTGAGAAGCTTAGTTAAGCGATGACACAAGAAACTGTTCTTGTTACTCATTTTCATGTTGATCAACCACATGTTGGCTCTGCATATATTTCTTCTTCACTAGCTGAGGCGTACACGGTAATAGTGTTGTCTACCTGAGTGAAGTCCTCTGTCTCACAAGTTGACAAAATTGAACAAATTTCTTGCACTAATTCCGCCACAGGAATTTCATCCCCATCTTCATCATCTGCACCATCAGTTGTTGCTGGAAACGTGTTGTCCTCACCGTGGGATGGTGAAGAAAGATCTCTGTATCCTGAATGTTTAAAATAATTGGCAATTGTCTGTTGAGAGATATTTTCACACGCTTCCGATATCAATGAGCTTATATCAAAGAACTTTGAAAGCTGTTTCTTTACCTTCTTTGATATTTTGTAACACGTTCGCCACTTGACATTTCCTTTACTGTACTTTCAGAGATTTTGTAACTCCCTGGTCCAGAGATTGTACAACTCTTGTAAAGTTTGAAAGTAAAAACACAAGTTTTTTGCGCTGCAGATTATCGACTTCTGAATGAGCAGGACATTTATCGAACAGGAGAATAATTTTTAGTTTCTTTGATTTCAGGTGAGAGTCCCAGTTACGCAACCAGTTTTCAAAAATGTCAGATGTCATCCAAGATTTTTCATTGTTTTCATACATTACAGGTAGGGAGTGAATGTTTTTAAAACATCTAAGTTTTCTCGATTTTCCGATCAACAAAAGCTTTGCTTTACATGATACACTCACTTCTGCAGCAATGGTACCTGTGATTAGGGTTACCATCCGTCCCGATATAATCGGGATCGTCGCCATTATAGACCTTCTTGTCCCGACATCACGACAAGATCCACTTTAGTCTTGATTTTGCAAAATACTGTTACGAGCTTGGCTCAAGTACTGAAGTAACGCGATCCGTTAGCGCCACTTGTGAATGCAGCCACAGTTAGTTTTGTTTATGCCAACAAGTTTATGTCGACAAGGTCGTCTTACAGATGGCGTTGCATGTTGCGTATCCTGTATCGACGAAATAAGGACCTTCTAAATCTAGAGCCATCATTCGAGGAAATACCAGACTTCTCCGGTAGTACGGGGCTCGAACTATTTAGGCAGCCCCACGTGGCAGAATCGGGCAGTTCCTATTTGAGTAGCCATATCCTTCTAAACGTTATACGAGCATCGAGTGCACGTGAGCAATTTTTGAAATGTTTATTGCTGGTATATAGAAGTGTATAGTTACATGTACTTCGATGACTAAAGTGCTATTGTCGACAGTTTACTGTCTAATAAGTTTATCATAGCTTACGAAAATGCCTAAGGGTGGAAAAAGAAAGTATCACTCTTCGTCAGCCAGGGACTTTGGAATCAACCTTACAGTGCCAGTTTAACTACAAGCTGACTTCCATGGAATTTTATAAATACGTGACAACGGAGAAAGACTTACTGAAAAGGATGAAATATTCCCATAAATACGGTGCACCGACTCCTTCTGCTGCAACAAGATCCACATAAATGTGTTCTAAATAAAAAGTAATTATATTAAATAAATTTGTACCCCATTGGTACACCCCCAGCTCAGAGCATTCCGACGTGGTCCCATCTAGATATAGCATCCCTAACTGGGACTCTTGTTTTAGACATTTGCCCTGGAGTCATGTAACAAAAATTCAGTTTGATCTGCATTGAATACATCATCTGGCTTGTAACCGTCACACGAAGCATGCTACTTCTTAGACAGGCATTCGCCTGTTACGCCATCAGGTACAGCAACAGCTTCGCCACAAATTTTCCTAGCAATAATATCATGGCGAGCTCGAAAACGTTGTATGTAAGATGAGTAACTGAAGTTCGGATTCTCCATCAGGCGCACAAAGTCATTGGCTTTCGCTTATAGAACAGGTCCACCTACCGGCAGATTATTTGATCTTTGCCGCTTGAACAACGTAAGTAAAGCTCCAATATATTTGTGCTGAGATGATCTCGCCGGCTTGATTTTTAAAGAATTATGTTCGAAAAGAGTCTGTAATGTCTTTCCGTCCTTCCAAACTGTAAGAATCGTTGAGCGTCAGACACCCAATTCCTTCTCGATGCTGACGTTTTTATTTCCTGAATTTGTACTCGCCACAGTATGCGTATTTTTCTTCAATATTGCATACTTTCCTCTTTTTACTGTGACATCTTTAAAGTGATGTTTGTATTAATTTTTTGACAATGATCTGAAACCAAGAATCTACAAAAAATAAGAGTTTGAAAATGAGCGTTGTTAGTAATTCCCAAATATGCAACAAATAAAAATGAAAATTGTACATTATAGCCGACGTCTTTCTCCCAAAATGTAATAAAAATGCGTCGTTTTGTACAATAAGTTGCAGTAAGCGATACTCTACTAAATGATCTTTTTTTTTTTTGGCATGTTCATAGGATTTAGACGGGACCGTGAGACTTCGCTGTTACAGTCAATACCTCGTTAAACGAGATGTCGCTATAACGGTATCGACTGTATATTAAATGGAACGTTGCGCTCATGCACATGACCAGATTGAATTTAATCTAGCAAATGGAAACATAGAATTAAATTTTACGTAGGTAAAATGCCTGAAAATTGACTGACGTTTTAATTAGATAATATAAAAAAACAGTCTCTAATGCAATGGCGCAGTGGTCACACATCAGGTCTGCTGTCATTTTCCTTTGGGGGCTGCCCCATCAAAACCCGTTACCTCACTGTGTATAAAAGCGGAAACAAAAATTAGTAACGTGCTCAAAATTTCTAAATGGAGACAAGAAGCAAAACTAAAATTAACAGCTGATGGGGCAAATACGTATCAGATGAGTGGTTTGGGTAGAAACTTCCACCAAATTTATGTTGTTATCAAAATACTGACTTGGTGCAAAAAAATGGCTCTGAGCACTATGGGACTCAACATCTTAGGTCATAAGTCCCCTAGAACTTAGAACTGCTTAAACCTAACTAACCTAAGGACATCACACACACCCATGCCCGAGGCAGGATTCGAACCTGCGACCGTAGCAGTCCCGCGGTTCCGGAATGCAGCGCCAGAATGACTTGGTGCGTAAGATAGTAGGGTTTTTGGTTCAAAACGGTTCAAATGGCTCTGAGCGCTATGGGACTTAACATCTCAGGTCATCAGTCCCCTAGAACTCAGAACTACTTAAACCTAACTAACCTAAGGACTTCACAAACATCCATGCCCGAGGCAGGATTCGAACCTGCGACCGTAGCGGTCGCGCGGTTCCAGACTGAAGCGGCTAGAACCCTCGGCCACTCCGGCCGGCAGTAGGGTTTTTCATAAGTATAATAAACACAACAGATACACATAACAGAGACTTTAGACACCAACAATATATTATCCTTTACTATTGTCAACAGTCTGACAACGCTGGGCTAACTTCTCGATTCCACGACTGTAGAAATAACGTGGTTTTGAGGCGAAGAACTTACCCAGTCACATTGGGAGCGCATTTTCAGCCGGAAAGAAAGTTTCTTCAAGGTTGTCCGATACAGAGCAGAAAAGATGAAAATCTGAGGGCGCAAGATCAAGTGAATAAGGTAGGAACAGAATGAGTTCCCAATCCAACTCCTGCATAGTGGCCTCTCTCTCTCTCTCTCTCTCTCTCTCTCTCTCTCTCTCTCTCCTTCTCTCTCTTCAGTCTATCAGAATAGAGACGGGCGTTATCGTAGAGTAGCATCACTTGACGCAGACTTCCTGGTCTTTTTTCTTTGTCCCAGTTTTCAAGACGACTCAGTTCAAAAATGGTTCCAATGGCTCTAAGCACTATGGGACTTAACATCTGAGGCCATCAGTCCCCTAGACTTAGAACTACTTGAACCTAACTAACCTAAGGACATCGCACACATCCATGCCCGAGGCAGGTTTCGAACCTGCGACAGTAGCAGCAGCGCGGTTCATGACTGAAGCGCCTAGAACTGCTCGGTCGCAACGGCCGGTCAATTTTCTCCTTCGAATGGTAAAATATTTTTTTGACACCGACCTACTTAGGGAGGAACGATCACCACGATAAAATAAGGGAATTCAGTGCTCGTACGGAAATATATTGGTGTTCGTTCTTCCCGAGCGCTATACGAGATTGGAATAATAGAGAATTGTGAAAGTGGTTCGATGAACCCTCTGCCAGGCACTCACTGGATTTTGGCCTAACATGGACCATGTAAATAACTACTTCTGATTCAAATGCAGGTTTGCCCAATAATTTTTCATTAGATCAGAAAGCTGTTGCTTTCGACTTTGCACCATTCTTTTTTGGTTTTCTCTGGGTATGAAAATGTAAACTTTTTTCCGAAATGTATCTCTCTTCAAAATTTCTACATTTCTTGGAGTCACTTGTACCAGGGATAATTTTCCCAGCTGAGATGTTCAAACATTCTCATGCTACACTGTTTTCATTCAACCGAACCAGAAATCCGTTAGACACATTATATGTTTTCTCGTTGTAGTAACTGTTTACTTTTTTGCGAGAATAATTAATTTTGTTCCTGCATTCATCGTTGTGTATTATGGGCCCAAATATTTTTCTATGCATTTTCTTCTCTTTCTTTTCCCCGTTTTCTATTTCTTCCGTCTTAATCAAATTCAGTCGTTCGGCTGTATATTATTATTATACCGTTTATCGTTTATGCTTATTTTGTTCTTTTTGTGTGTCCATTACTGATTATATTGCAACGGTAGACACAATAACGTAGAGAAATGAACACTGCCGTCACATGCTGATGAACGTTGACCTGTTAACTCGCGAGTGCGTCAAGCCTATGAATATTTTATTCCGTAATTTGTTTTGATGCAGTGGCACGCGGTCAGTGTGCGTTAATGCACTGTGGACAGAATAATGAAGGAGCGAAAACTTTAATCTACGCTTGATAACAAACCCGACGTCATTAACACCCCACGGCGCTTCCTGGAACGTCAGCAAACTTACCGGCGGTAAACTGCAACCTACAGATGCAGCACGAAGACTTTCCATTCATTGTCTTAGACCGCGAATGAGATTTACTTAAAGCTTCAAAATTTTCAAACGAAAAATTTTAACATTTCTTGTACTTTTTGTACAACCTACCATGTATGTTTCGCCTGAGACGTCTACATCTGTTTCTTTGTGGATCTCTCAGAAGTATCACCACTTCCTTCCCATCACTTCATGCAGCCTAACTCACCAACCATCTATGAAAGCACAAGCGAACACTCATTTACATCTTCATGGATATTCTGCATTTCACTCTTAAGTGGTTGGCTGAGGGTTCCTCGAACCACGTCCAGACTATTTCTATACCGTTCGTCTAAGAGGGCATGAGAAAAATGAACACTCTTTCTGTACGAGCTATGGTTTCTCTTATTTTCTGCTGATCATCATTTCTCCGAATGCAAGTTGGCGACAGTAAAATACTTTCACAGTCAGAGGAAAAAGTTGGTGACTGGAATTTCATGAAAAGATCTTGCCGCAACGAAAAACGCCTTTGTTTTATAGATTGCCATTCCAACTCGCCTACCATATTCGTGACACTCTCGCCCTTTTTCGCGATAATACAAAACGAGCTGCCCTTTGAAGTTTTTTGATGTCTTTCGTCAGTCGTCTCTGGCAACGATCCCATACAGCACAGCAATACTCCAGCAGTGGACGAACAATCGTAATGTATGCATTATCTTGTAAGTACTAAGAGTGCTAGCTTATGTGACGTAGGTAGTTCGAAATATGTTAATGTGAACCTCCTTTAATATGACAAATATTCTTTACGCAACAACACTTCGAGTTGACTTGATTGGACACCTGATGAAGACTGTTTGAGAACTGAGCTGACCACGTGACAGTAGCCAAACTATGAAAAGAACCTTTCCAAAATCTGAAGAGATAAAAGACAAATTAAAACTATTATCTATGTCTTAACGTGATTCAGGATTCGGACCTGCGACCGCATCAGCAGCGTGGTTCCAGATTGAAGCGCCTAGAACCGCTCGGCCACACCGGCCGGGGTCGACTACAGAAATGCGTGGCTTACGATGAGCTGCTCTATCACTGTACCTCATTCTTTTAACTCCCTATGGTCAGCCATTGCACTGGCTATACTACTCACGAATGATTCCTTCCGCTGATTTCATGAAATAGTATTTTCCAGCCACCTTCTGCAATACTCGACGGTCGATGTCCATCAATGCATGAACACTGCCTGGTCTTGATTTGGCTGTGGTTTTTCATTCGCATTTCCACTTCAAAGTCACATCACCAGCAGCCGACTTCCGCTGCTTTAAAAGGGTTGAACTACCCCCGATGGATTAGTTACTCAGGTAGTATCCAGTAATTAATCTACGTTCCAAGTCACTGACCTCTCCTGACCGACCCCTTTTGCTGGAACTGCTTCTCTAGTAACAAAACATCACCCCTTGCCTCCTTTTATATTGGTGGGTCCGTTTCTCGTGACATCTGGTGGTCAATTCCGTATCACAGTGGAGTGGTCAGATACTTTTGATCAGACAGTGTAGAGTACTTTATCGAAGAGCAGAAGGTAATTCGGAAAGTCGAGTAGCAGAGGACTAGCGTGACTTTAGAAGATTCAGGAGGCATTCATCTAGCTGAAACTTGCTGGCAAATTAAAACTGTGTGCCGGACCGAGACTCGAACTCGGGACCTTTGCCTTTCGCGGGCAAGTGCTCTACCAACTGAGCTACCCAAGCACGACTCACGCCCCGTCCTCACAGCTTTACTTCCGCCAGTACCTCGCCTCCTACCTTCCAAACTTTACAGAAGCTCTCCTGCGAACCTTGCAGAACTAGCACTCCTGAAGGCTGTGGCTAAGCCGTGTCTCCGCAATATCCTTTCTTTCAGGAGTGCTAGTTCTGCAAGGTTCGCAGGAGAGCTTCTGTAAAGTTTGGAAGGTAGGAGGCCGGTGCTTCCATGCCGGCCGGTATGGCCGAGCGGTTGTGGGCGCTTCAGTCTGGAATCGCGCGACCGCTACGGTCGCAGGATCGAATCCTGCCTCGGACATGGATGTGTGTGATGTCCTTAGATTAGTTAGGTTTAAGTAGTTCTAAGTTCTAGGGGACTGATGACCTCAGATGTTAAGTCCCATAGTGCTCAGAGCCATTTGAACCATTTGAACCAACTGCTTCCATAGTCAATCTTGTCGTTGAGCTGTAGCTCCAGCCTGCTGAAACCACGCTCGCCGAATAGGAATACGTTTTCCTCTTAATTCATATAGGAAGAATTCAGTGATCATCTCTCTATGTCGTTCAGAGGTTACGGTTACAGTGTGTCCGTTCTTGTCCTGGAAAAAGTATAGACCAATAACATCTGTACCCGTCACAGCACACCAGTCACCTTGGGACTATGTAATGGTTTCTCATGCAGTAATTGTGGGTTTTCACTGGCCTGATAACAACAGTTCTGCTGATTTACCATTCCATTCAAATGGAAATGAGCTTCATCACTCATAAACAAAATAATGTTGTCATTTTGTTCGAATTTCTCGGGCAAGATTTATCCGCTTTTCATAATCTCTTGAGTTTAATTTTTGCACAATGGCCATTTTGTAGGGATGAAATTTTAGGTTGGTATACAAAATACGCCTTACCTAGCGATTACTGAGGCGCAGCTCAGCCGAGTTTCCTCTAGCAGATCGACCAGGACTACGGAGTATGGCTTGCCGAACTCTTTTTCTTGTGTCCGAACTGCGCGAGGAGCTCCTGATGGTTTTTTGTTCATAACTGTTCCTCGTGTTCGAAATGATTCTACCCAACGTAAAATGGTGTTGTGAGTGGGAACACTATCATGTCTAGCGAGATGGAGAAGGCGACGTAACTCACGCTGCACTGGAACGATAGACTCACTATTGTGCACAAAACTATCGTAGCTAAACACACGATGTTGTACAGTCCACGGATCCATGACCTTGACTAAACAATATGGTAGGAGCTACCGATCACATTACCACAACACTCCCCCCACTCCCACCGCCTGAGCCTGTTCTAAAAACGTCCATCCTTTCTGCCTCACCCTGTAGAAGGCAAATTCTAAAAAAACTTACATTTCAATCGTAGATTTGAAGAAGGTTTTTGATAATGTGGTATGTAGTAACTCTTTTCCATTGTTAGACAATGTGGAGTATGCGTAGCAAGGTAGTCGAATACTCTTTTGCGCAGCAGTCTCATGTAGTCACACTGATAGAAAGATACAACATACCAAGATAAAGGAAGTTGTAAGGCGTGGTTGCTCATGGTCACTATTTATACTTAGCTTAGGGCCTATGTTTAGGAGATGTAATTAGGGAAATAACGGACTGTCACGGTGTGGGAGTTTCGTGTCACAGGCAGAAAACCAGCAGGATAGATATCGTTGAGGACATGGCAATGGTCTCCGAAAGTGCAGAGAAACTCGATCGGATGGATAATGAAATGGAACATGTGGTAGCTGATGGCTGTCATACCAAAACCAGGGCAGTGGTGTATGCGCAGCAGGTGGACATGCTGGATGGCTAGTTACTAAACTTTTACAATAGACTCTGGAAGAAAAAAACAACTTTTTATCTAGAAAACAGAATAAATATACAATACTTGGCAAAAAGTGAAACACCCTGAAACATGGTTGGATGTCATTGTAACTTTGTAATTGTCTGTAACAGGTAGAACGGAAACCAGAGTGCATTCGTGTTTTGCTCGTGTTTATTGATATTACCGGGCCTGATGCGATACATAAGCGGCTTGTACAATGTCAGGTGTTCACTGATCACTGAGAAGGATACGGATGTTCTGTGTACTCTTCTGAGACTGCGTTATCAGCACGTGACAGTTTGAAACTGGCCTCATGGTGGATTTCCACCTGCCCAACTGGTCGAATCATGCAGTATACAGATTTTTGGGGGATTCGGATGGGACAATGACCTTATATTGGACGATACCGGAACTTGAGAACAGGTACAGTCGCCATCGAGGTTACGGTCGACCACGTCTGACCACCACAAGAGAGGATCACAGTATAGTGCGCCAACATCGTTACCCCTTCATATCTGCGCTTGTCATCCGAGAACTACACTCATGCTCATAAATTAAGGATAATTGCAAAATGTGGTGCCAAATAACGTGGCACTACACAAAACTGGCGCTAATAGCATAGGCACTTAAGGAACACACACGACGCTGATCTGTGAGTCCACGGTATTGGTGATAAGTTGAGGAAACCGTCCAGAAACACATGTGCTACAAAACGCCACTGTTTCCTGCGCATGTACCCCGACACAATATGGGATATGAACACCATGCACGCGCACACAGGCCGTACAACAGGTTGGCATACTCTGGATTAGGTGGTCGAGCAACTGCAGGCGTCTAGCCTCCCATTCTTGCACCAGTGCCTGTCGGAGCTCCTGAAGTGTCCTAGGGGTTAGAAGACGTGCAGCGATACGTCGACCGAGAGCATCCCAGACGTGCTCGGTGGGGTTTAGGTCTGGAGAACAGGCAGCCCACTCCATTCGCCTGAAATCTCCTGTTTCAAGGTACTCGTCCAAGATGGCAGCTCGGTGGGGCTATGCGTTATCACCCATCAGGAGGAAGGTGGGACCCACTGCATCCCTGAAAAGGCGGACATACTGGTGCAAAATGACGTCTCGATACACCTAACCTGTTACAGTTCCTCTGTCAAAGACATGCTGGGGTATACGTGCACCAATCATAATCCCACCCCCACACCATCAAACCACGACCTCCATACAGGTCCCTTTGAAGGACATTGAGGGGTTGGTATCTGGTTCCTGGTTCACGCCAGATGAAAACCCGGCGAGAATCACTATTCAGTCCATACCTGGACTCGTCCGTGAACATAACCTGGGACCACTGTTCCAATGACCATGTACTGTGTTCTTGACACCAGGCTTTACGGGCTCTCATGTGATCAGAAGTCAGTGGAATGCACCTTGAAGGTCTCCAGGCGAATAAACTATGCCTGTTCAGTCGTCTGTTGACTGTGTGTCTGGAGACAACTGTTCCAGTGGCTGTGGTAAGGTCCCAGCAAGGTTACCTGCAGTACTCCGTGGCCGTCTGCTGGCACTGATGATGAAATATCGGTCTTCTTATTGTGTTGTACACTGTGGACGTCCCGTACTATAACGCCTGGACACGTTTCCAGTCTGCTGGAATCGTTATCATAATCTTGAGATCACACTTTGTGGCACACGGAGGGCCCGTGCTACGACCTGCCGTGTTTGACCAGCCTCCAGTCACCCTAGTACTCTACCCCTCATAACGTCATCATCAATATGTGCTCTTTGAGCCATTTTCAACACACAGCCACCATTAGCACGTCTGAAAACTTCTGCACACTTACTCGCTGCACCGTTCTCTAACATGCACCAACACACCTCTGCGTATGTGGACTGCTGCCAGCGCCACCGTGCGACGACCGCAGGTCAAATGCACCGCATGCTCAAACCCCGAGGTGATTTAAAATCGCAGACCGCCCACCAGAGCATTGTTTCACCATCTATGAGCATTACCCTTAATTTATTAGCATGAGTGTAGTAATGGAGTCCCTGTAGCAGGGTGTGTCATTAAGCGCCGTTGGTCAGAGACTAACACCAACTGGCCCAGCGAATTAACGTCCTGTGCGTGAACTGTCGTTAACATCACTACAAGAAAGCAGCCTTGTGGTGCCGCGACAGGAAAGCATGGACTGCTGATGAATGGCGTCGAAATTTGTTCAGGGATGAATCGCTGTTCGGTAATTCCCACGATGACCATTGCCGGTGATTACGGTGGCGACTTACGGTGAGGTCCCATCTTCGCAATGCACAGCTATCTTACTGCTGACGTCACGTTGCTGGGAGACATCAGGAATGACTTCAGGTGACGGCTGGCGGTGTTTGAGGAGGCTCTGACGGCACAACGGTACATCATCGTCTTCCCGCATCCTCATGTGTTATCTCTCATGTGACAGTAAAGTGTGACAGTATCATGGTGGCATTTTTCAGCAGGACGATGCTCGTCTACACATGGCACGTGTCTGTATCAACTTTATGGATATGCTGAAGTACTCCCACGACCAGGAAGGTCCCCGCATCCGTCACCAATACAGCAAGCGTGAGACCAGCACGTGTATTAATTCCGTTCGACTGCCAGTATCCAGGATGTCAAGAACTATTTACAGAATTTGTGGGCCAGATTGCCTCAAGAGAGGATACAAAGGCTTTGTGACACACTTCCCAACCGAACTAGTGCATGCATCCAGACCATACCGGGTGCAACTTAGTGCCTGTAAGTGCGCTCATACTGACAACATTTTTCTAAATTTGATTCGGTTTTGTAATCACTGAAATAACATCGCAGACAGTGTCAAACCGTGAAGTTTCATTTCGCTTCCTCCTCCACTTCTAGGTGCTTCACTTTTTTGTCGGGCATTGTAAAAGGAAGATGGAAGGAAGACCCAGTAGCCCTGTAAAAGGCAAAAGAGCGTTCTATACTAAGAAGAAAACCTTTGCTAGATCCAGAAGTGACCAGCTATATGTGGAACATCGTGGAAGACACAAATTAAATGAACGGACGCCTATAAAATCTAGGATTACAGGAGACTGCTGAAGACGAGAAGGATTTGTCGAGTACAAAATGAAGACGTCCTGCCCGAGTCAACAACAAAAAATTTTTGACCAAGAAAATAATGAAACGGAGAGATGGAACGGTTGGTTATAAACTGCGACAATAGTCAATGAAAACCGTAGTGGATGAAATGGTGAAAGGAAAGAAGGAACACGAAGGTTGAACATCCCGTCTACGATGCGGCCATTAGGAAAGAAGCACAAGGTCGCATTGAGTAATGACAGAGAACCATTCTGGCATACGCCTGCATCGAATTTGGAGAAATCGCGGAAAACCGAAATCTGGATGGTCGGACAGAATGCAAGTCCAGTGTGCTTACCACCGCCTTAGCCAGCTCGTTCGTTGAGCAAAGGAAAGACTCGAGGGGCACACTTGGATAAGAGGGTGTAATTAGCGCGATTCGTCGATGACATGAGATGTAGCAAATAAGAAAGAAATACAAGGACATAACACACTTAGCAGTCGGCCTGCAATCATCGTGTAGAGGGAGGAACCATTACAGCACCAGCTCGGTTTCTACGACGGATCGCAGAGCGATTCTGCTGTGCCCTATTTGAGCAGCCGCTAAGGAATTCATCACTATTGAAACGACACCCATATCTGTCATGCAAGCGGAATTTGGAATTTCCCTACTCGTTACAAGACGAAATCTGTTATCTGTCGATACATGCTGAATGTCAGATCTTCTATCGATCATCCTTTATGATGGAAATTACCTCTACAACTAAATCTAATACAGACAAAGTCATACTGGATAAATAAATCCAAACCTCTACAACTGATATCATATAGCATGGTGAAATTCTGGAACATCTTACAACACAATGTTAACACCACTTTCGCGGAGGACATGTGATGTCCAACAAACTATGTCTCTCCATAAATTCACTGTGCTCTATATGACGGTCATATAACTAAAAGGTCAGTAACCACTAGAGAACTGAGAGTCTCTACAGTATTAAAACTGGATCTTAACTGAACTGGCAGTACTGGTACAAACTGTACACGGATAGGGTAGTTCCGAAATGTGTGTCAGTGTAGGAACCGCATTTTTTTTAATGATCAGACATTATGGGGAGAATCCTTCTTCTTACCTACACAAGCGACGATATTAACCGCGGAGTTATATACCATTAATCAAACTATTCTTTACGTAGCCGACTTAAAAGCCGACAATGTCCTGGTCAGTGCCAAAAGAGCAAAACAGTTACGTCAGCTGATTTACCTACAACGCATACTGGGGCATATTCGTATCAAGAGTAATGAAAGTGCAAAGAAACCTGCAAAAACGTTGCAGCATCTTCTTTCCACAGACATACTCTTACCATGCAATGATTTTCATAGCACATTAACCAATCAAGCAAAAGCGGAATGAGCACTGTTAGTGGACATGGGCACTAAGCATCAGATACCACGTCACCCTTGGTTTCTCAGCTCGGCGAACATGAGAAAAGAAATTGGTACTACAACAAACTAACAGCAGGTCGCATGAATACTAATAAACTGTGACATTTGTTAACAATAATATAACTCTCCAAGGTGTAATTTCTGCCTCACTGACAAGGACGTTTTACAGAGAGTAACACAATGTCAATACAATCACGAGAGAACAACGACACTGCACAATATATTAAAGATCAAGGATTATTTTTCTCTTAGAGCGGATTTTAGTCCCATGGATAGAGCATTTCATCCGTCTTTATAAAAGAGAACTTTAAAATCTGAGAAGTTTTTACTATGTATACATACACTTTGATTTTCTGTTAAAATGTATGGCTTTTATTGTAATGGACAGTCAGATTAATTAACAATGCAGACTAATTATCCCGCGCAGTGATGTTTTATATTTTGTAAAGAAGTTTACAAATGTCCTTTTTGGATCATTATGTGACATAATTGTGTCTGCTGAAACAAGACCTTACCGGAAACCCAACAAATAAAAGTTTAAAAAAATTCGCCGCCAGTAATTTACGAAAAGCGTTAAGAGCTTAAGCCAGGAATTACGGGCTGTTATTCGAATGCCGATGCCATTCCCTCGGAAACCCACTGGTCACCGTGAAATTAGTTCCAGACCGGCTCCAGCTCACGCTGACAAGACTGACCACAGTCGGCCAGAGTCAATCGATGCTGATGGCTGGCAACCCATCGCACTGGCGATTACGGTGACCTGATTTTTTTCCCCTCCCACCACTTCCGTGCAGCCGAACGGGATGCGATCCTCTATTTTAAGCGCTAACTAGGACTTTGATCTCTTAGAGTAGCTACCGAGTCAATTTACGGCGCCATCAGAAAGGTCACCACAGAAATCACACCTCATTTTAGAGTCAAAGAGTAGCCTTCATTTAAACCATTCTACTTTTTACCGCTTTCGGTCAACGCACAGCGAAATTACACTCCGTCGTTGACAAGTCGGCCAAATAACTTACTGCTCTCATACGGATAACACGTATCTTCTGACACGCAAGAAAAATATCAATTCACTGCATCAGCCATGTTTTATTTTACAATTTCATGACCTCATCATCAGGTCGATTTTGTTCTGTTTACATCGCTAAAAGTGCTTATGGTATGCCTCTGTGTCACCCACTCGGCAGACTGCGAGTATTACGGAGATGCTCCGTGAAATCAAATGGGAATCCATGGAGGGAAGACGGCATGTTTTTCGCAAAACACTACTGAGAAAATTTAGAGAAACGTCATCTGAAGCTGACTGTAAAACGATTGTAATGCCGCCGACGTACATTTCGCGCAAGGACCATAAAGATAAGAGAAGTCGGGGCTCGCACGGAAACATATAGACAGTCGTTTCTTCCTCTCTCTCTTTACGAGTGGAATAGGAAAGGAAGTTAGTAGCAGTGGGACAAGGTTTACCCGCCATGCATCATTCGGTGACTTGGGGAGTATGTAGGCAGCGTTGTGAAAAGGTATCTTCTTGCACTAGTGAAGAAATTAGCGTTAATTAGAGCGATTTTGATGCTATTTGACGCATTTTGGTATGCATGTAGAAGCAGTGCTCTCCGTAGGAAGCCACACGTGGCTGTCGGTACACATTTGAGAATCACAATATTTCGTTGCTTTCACAATACAAAGATGTTAGCTGTCACAACAAGATTTTGTATACACATTAATTCTTACAAAAAGCGAAAAAAGCAGCAACCAGCCACTTTTATTAATATCGTTCATTAGAAAATAGCGGCGTTGTTGGTTTCAAACCGACATTTTCGTGATCAGACAACGGTTCACATTTATTTTTGCCATTTAAATGTCGCTTCACTTACGATGTCGGCTGCTTCCCGTTGTGGTGGCAGTGCTGTCGAAAATCTTGAGTAATTTGTACGGCACTGTTGTTCAAGCGCTTCATATTCCGCAGAATAACATGCAAGATAAAACACTTTTCCGAGACATGGAGACTTAGTATAGAGCTCTACAGTAGATATACACTCCTGGAAACTGAAATAAGAACACCGTGAATTCATTGTCCCAGGAAGGGGAAACTTTATTGACACATTCCTGGGGTCAGATACATCACATGATCACACTGACAGAACCACAGGCACATAGACACAGGCAACAGAGCATGCACAATGTCGGCACTAGTACAGTGTATATCCACCTTTCGCAGCAATGCAGGCTGCTATTCTCTCATGGAGACGATCGTAGAGATGCTGGATGTAGTCCTGTGGAACGGCTTGCCATGCCATTTCCACCTGGCGCCTCAGTTGGACCAGCGTTCGTGCTGGACGTGCAGACCGCGTGAGACGACGCTTCATCCAGTCCCAAACATGCTCAATGGGGGACAGATCCGGAGATCTTGCTGGCCAAGGTAGTTGACTTACACCTTCTAGAGCACGTTGGGTGGCACGGGATACATGCGGACGTGCATTGTCCTGTTGGAACTGCAAGTTCCCTTGCCGGTCTAGGGATGGTAGAACGATGGGTTCGATGACGGTTTGGATGTACCGTGCACTATTCAGTGTCCCCTCGACGATCACCAGTGGTGTACGGCCAGTGTAGGAGATCGCTCCCCACACCATGATGCCGGGTGTTGGCCCTGTGTGCCTCGGTCGTATGCAGTCCTGATTGTGGCGCTCACCTGCACGGCGCCAAACACGCATACGACCATCATTGGCACCAAGGCAGAAGCGACTCTCATCGCTGAAGACGACACGTCTCCATTCGTCCCTCCATTCACGCCTGTCGCGACACCACTGGAGGCGGGCTGCACGATGTTGGGGCGTGAGCGGAAGACGGCCTAACGGTGTGCGGGACCGTAGCCCAGCTTCATGGAGACGGTTGCGAATGGTCCTCGCCGATACCCCAGGAGCAACAGTGTCCCTAATTTGCTGGGAAGTGGCGGTGCGGTCCCCTACGGCACTGCGTAGGATCCTACGGTCTTGGCGTGCATCCGTGCGTCGCTGCTGTCCGGTCCCAGGTCGACGGGCACGTGCACCTTCCGCCGACCACTGGCGACAACATCGATGTACTGCGGAGACCTCACGCCCCACGTGTTGAGCAATTCGGCGGTACGTCCACCCGGCCTCCCGCATGCCCACTATACGCCCTCGCTCAAAGTCCGTCAACTGCACATACGGTTCACGTCCACGCTGTCGCGGCATGCTACCAGTGTTAAAGACTGCGATGGAGCTCCGTATGCCACGGCAAACTGGCTGACACTGACGGCGGCGGTGCACAAATGCTGCGCAGCTAGCGCCATTCGACGGCCAACACCGCGGTTCCTGGTGTGTCCGCTGTGCCGTGCGTGTGATCATTGCTTGTACAGCCCTCTCGCAGTGTCCGGAGCAAGTATGGTGGGTCTGACACACCGGTGTCAATGTGTTCTTATTTCTATTTCCAGGAGTGTAGATAAACGACACTGAGATTTAGAAATAATCTTACGCAGTTCGTAGTTTAATACACAACAGAACATTATAGCAGCTTCAAATTAATCATTTCAATTTTTAAAACAAAATCGAACTGCGATGAAAACAGTAACATGGATTTGTAGCTTTTGGCAGTTTTACACATATGCAGCACATACCTTAATTGTAAATACTGTCTGAAAATTGGAATTTGAGATGGGGTATGTAAATAAGTTTACCGTTTAAGGATATCTCGTTTGTATTACTGAGACACCTTTAAAAAATATTTCTGAGTATGACCCAGTTTTTGTAAAGTAATGTTTGTGTGTCATCTGCATATTGTGAATAAAAATCTCAAGCCCTTTATATGGATCGATCTTATGTCCATTCGTCAGATATGCAGTATTTTCATGTTACTTGTTGTGTCTTCAGATTTATGTTCTATGTCTTTGATATGTGCCGCTGTTGCTGATCCATCAGAGGCATTATATCGAATATTGGAGTTACGTCCAGTCTGGTATTAATATTGAACGGGACATTGAGTACAAACAGTTATCTAGATTTAAACATTTAAGTAGACGTCGTGATTACTTTCAGTATTGTACAGTACCTGACAACATAGCTTACTGTTTGCGGAAAAGCTGTTCTAATGTTATACGATTTACAAGTATTTGTAATATTTTGCGAAATGTTACCTAAATACCCTATATATACATTGGGCCTGTCACTTTGTATACTATTATTATTGCTATTATTATTATTATTATTATTATTATTATTATTTTGCTTGTTGTTGCCTTGTAATTTCTTAATCATTTTTTTGTAGGGACTGTCTATAAATAACGGCTAGTATCTTTCAGCTTGTACAACTCTGATTTCAATAACCTCATACGTATTTGTTACTTTCCCTGCGGCTCTTGAAATCTTACCAGCTCTTATTTATGGATTCTTCCTTTACTTCCTGGTAGAAAAATTCCGTATTTGAGGTTGAATAACAAGTACATTGTTTCTGTTCTACTGGTTTTTGTTTACTGCTCGATGTGTGAAATGCCCCATTCGCAGGGTATCTAGCAAATCCAAGCCTTGCGGAGGATTAAGTCATACTTGACAGGAATCAAAAGTTCTTCTCTGATTTACAAGGACGGACGCGATTGCTATATTTCAGACAGAAGATTGTCGAAAGGCACAAGGCCGAAATATTAGTTGAAGGAATGCCTTACACTGACGCCCGGCGCAATACAATTGTTACCTATAACGTCTGCTACAGTGATCTAGCGCGGATGCCGGTACTGGAAAGAGGCCAAAGAGGCGGCTCCCTCTCTGTCGAACGCCAGGGCATAGCTGCAAAGTGGGCTGCATGTCCCACAGAAGTCAGTACGCTCTGTACGAAGCTAAACGTTATGTGCCATAGTTCGACAGGCCGCAGGCAGTAGATTTTGGATTGGATTGTTTGGGAGAGGAGACCAGACAGCGAGGTCATCGGTCTCATCGGATTAGGGAAGGACGGGGAAGGAAGCCGGCTGTGCCCTTTCAAAGGAACCATCCCGGCATTTTCCTGGAGCGATTTAGGGAAATCACGGAAAACCTAAATCAGAATGGCCGGACGCGGTACTGAACGGTCGTCCTCCCGAATGCGAGTCCAGTGTGAGGCTGTAGAAATATTCTGACCTTATAACAACAAGCAAGCCTAACCTTATCGACGGGGACATTATAGAGACAGGGATTAGTGATCAAGATGTTAACATAGCGACTACTGTTATTAAAGATAATAATCATTTGGGCTAGGAAAGTATATCTGCTAGAAGGAGCAGATAAGCAGTTAACTTCATATTTGGACAATGAACTGACATCATTTATGTCAAGTATGATGGACGTAGACGAATTATGGGCAATGTTTAAACAGACTGTAAATCATGCTCTGGAAAACTATGTGCCAAAGAGATGGATTAATGACGAAAAAAAACACCGTGGCATAACAACAAAATTTGGAAAATGCTGAGGAAGCAAAGGCTGTTGCACTTTCGGTTCAAAATACACTCCTGGAAATTGAAATAAGAACACCGTGAATTCATTGTCCCAGGAAGGGGAAACTTTATTGACACATTCCTGGGGTCAGATACATCACATGATCACACTGACAGAACCACAGGCACATAGACACAGGCAACAGAGCATGCACAATGTCGGCACTAGTACAGTGTATATCCACCTTTCGCAGCAATGCAGGCTGCTATTCTCCCATGGAGACGATCGTAGAGATGCTGGATGTAGTCCTGTGGAACGGCTTGCCATGCCATTTCCACCTGGCGCCTCAGTTGGACCAGCGTTCGTGCTGGACGTGCAGACCGCGTGAGATGACGCTTCATTCAGTCCCAAACATGCTCAATGGGGGACAGATCCGGAGATCTTGCTGGCCAGGGTAGTTGACTTACACCTTCTAGAGCACGTTGAGTGGCACGGGATACATGCGGACGTGCATTGTCCTGTTGGAACAGCAAGTTCCCTTGCCGGTCTAGGAATGGTAGAACGATGGGTTCAATGACGGTTTGGATGTACCGTGCACTATTCAGTGTCCCCTCGACGATCACCAGTGGTGTACGGCCAGTGTAGGAGATCGCTCCCCGCACCATGATGCCGGGTGTTGGCCCTGTGTGCCTCGGTCGTATGCAGTCCTGATTGTGGCGCTCACCTGCACGGCGCCAAACACGCATACGACCATCATTGGCACCAAGGCAGAAGCGACTCTCATCGCTGAAGACGACACGTCTCCATTCGTCCCTCCATTCACGCCTGTCGCGACACCACTGGAGGCGGGCTGCACGATGTTGGGGCGTGAGCGGAAGACGGCCTAACGGTGTGAGGGACCGTAGCCCAGCTTCATGGAGACGGTTGCGAATGGTCCTCGCCGATACCCCAGGAGCAACAGTGTCCCTAATTTGCTGGGAAGTGGCGGTGCGGTCCCCTACGGCACTGCGTAGGATCCTACGGTCTTGGCGTGCATCCGTGCGTCGCTGCGGTCCGGTCCCAGGTCGACGGGCACGTGCACCTTCCGCCGACCACTGGCGACAACATCGATGTACTGTGGAGACCTCACGCCCCACGTGTTGAGCAATTCGGCGGTACGTCCACCCGGCCTCCCGCATGCCCACTATACGACCTCGCTCAAAGTCCGTCAACTGCACATACGGTTTACGTCCACGCTGTCGCGGCATGCTACCAGTGTTAAAGACTGCGATGGAGCTCCGTATGCCACGGCAAACTGGCTGACACTGACGGCGGCGGTGCACAAATGCTGCGCAGCTAGCGCCATTCGACGGCCAACACCGCGGTTCCTGGTGTGTCCGCTGTGCCGTGCGTGTGATCATTGCTTGTACAGCCCTCTCGCAGTGTCCGGAGCAAGTATGGTGGGTCTGACACACCGGTGTCAATGTGTTCTTTTTTCCATTTCCAGGAGTGTAGAATTTGCATTTGACGATAGGAATAAGTTAGTAGAGATTCGAGCGTCTATAAAAAAAAAAAAAAGCGATGCGGGAAGCACACAAATACCATCGTCATATTTTGGCAAAAGATGTGCCAAGAAGCCGGGAAATTTCTGGTCGTATGTAAAATTGCTAAACGGGTCGAAGGTTTCCCTTCGGTCACTCGTCAATGTGTCTGGTGTGGCAAGAGGATAGTAAAATGAAAGACGAAGTCTTATATTTCGCATTCAAGATACCGTTATCGCAGGAGAATCGTACAAACAAACCGTTGTTTGTCCGTCGCACAAACTCCCGTACGGAGGACATAGTAATAGGCATCCCTGGCGTAATGAAACAACTGAACGAGTTACAAAGAAGTAAGTCGCCAGGTCCGAATGCATGCACGTTTGCATGAGCCCCGTACTTAGCTTTCATTTATCGTGCATCTCTCACCTAGCGCAAAGATCCAAGCGACTGGAAAAAAGCGCTGGCGACTCCTGTATATGAAAGGGTAAAATAATGGACCCACAAAATTAAATACCGTTGAATATCTAGGCGTAACAATGCAAAGCGATATGAAATGGAACGTGCATGTAAGGATTGTAATCGGGAAAGCGAACGATCCGCTTTGGTTTATTGGAAGAATTTTTGAAAACCGTGGTTCATCTGTAAAAGAGACCATATATACGCCACTAGTGCGACGCACTGTTGAGTACTGGTCGAGTGTTTGGGACCCACACTAGGTCGGATTGAAGGAAGACATCGAAGAAATTCAGAGACGGACCGCTAGATCTGTTACTGGTAGGTTCGAGGAACGTGTAAGTATTACGGAGTTGCTTTGGGAAATAGAAAGGGGAATCCCTGGAGTGAGGGCAAAGCTCTTTTCGAGGAACATTGCTGAGAAAATATGGAGAACCGGCATTTGAAGCTGACTGCAGAACAATCCTATTGTCACCAACGTATATTTCGCGTAAGAACCTCGAAGAAGAGATAAATTACAGCTCGTATTGAGGCATATATATAGCAATTTTTCCATCGCTTTTTTTGCGAGTAGAACAGGTTAGGAAGTGACTAGTAGTGGTACAGAAACCCTCCGGCACGCACCGTACTGTGGCTTGCGGAAGATGTATATACGAGGGCTGGAGCTTTAATAGTGGCAACTATTTATCTACAGCTCGTACAAAATAGACACGTGTTGCAAAGTTTTACTGGCCTTCAAAATAGTCACCAGCAATGTGTATAACCAGTTGTCAGCGATATGGAAGTCGTAGGATACACTTAGCAGTGCCAGTTGTGTTGACAGTTCGAGCGGCGCGGTCTATTGCCCCACGACTTTGTTGCAGTTCTGAAGCGAATGCCGTGAAGTGTTCCCTTCAGTTTAGAAATCGAGTTGAACTCATGAGGGCTTAAGTCAGCGGAATGGAGTAGGTGGTATAGCACTCAGCAGACCCATCAGTCAAAGAAATCAGTAACAAATGGTTCAAATGGCTCTGAGCACTATGGGACTTAACTTCTGAGGTCATCAGTCCCATAGAACTTAGAACTACTTAAACCTAACTAACCTAAGGACATCACACACATCCATGCCCGAGGCAGGATTCGAACCTGCGACCGTAGCGGTCGCGTGGTTCCAGACTGTAGCGCCTTGAACCGCTCGGCCACCCCGGCCGGCAAATCAGTAACAGCTTGCACTGTACGTGCTTGAGAATTGTCCTGCAAAATGATGGTCAGGTCCTGCAGAAAGTGTCATCACTTCTGCCTCTAATGACCATCATTTTCCAGGACAATTCTCAAGCACGTACAGTGCAAGCTGTTATTGATTTGTTTGACTGATGGGGCTGCTATATGCTATACCACCTACTGCACTCCCCTGACTTAAGCCTTTGTGAGTTCAACCCGATTTCTAAACTGAAGGAAACACTTCACGGCATTCGCTTCAGAACTGCTACAAATTCGTCGGGCAATAGACCGCGCCGCTCGAACTGCCAACACAACTGGCACTGCTAAGAGTGTCCTACGATTTCCACATCGCTGGCAACGGATTATACACAGTGGTGGTGACTACTTTGAAGGTCAGTAAAACTTTGAAACACGTATCTATTTTGTACAAGCTGTACATAAATGGTTGCCACTATTAAAGGTCCAACCCTCGTAGACGTACATTTAGATGCCGTCGGCTCCCAGGTTATCCTGCTGACAGGATTCGATATCTCGGTATATCATTGCAGCGCTCCGCGGCCACACTCGCTGATAAGACTTTCACTGACTGGGCATGCGGCCGCGGCAGCTTTCGCCCATATCGGACGAACGCAGCCCGCAGATAAGAGGCCACCGGACGTCCCTTCGAGGCGAACGTCCGTTTCACGTTCCCTGTGGGAAAACCACGGCAACCAAACCGTCCAATCAGTGCTACTTGCATTCCTCAGCCACTCAGTTCAGGCGACATCCAATCTGCTTCCCAAATGTGCGGTGGTCATTTGCTGTTAAAATATTCATTGTCGGTCGACAAACACTGATCAGTCGTATCTTGACAGGGCTTTACTTTGTCTCTGTCTCCAAGTAGACCGTTCATATTCCCCCTCTCTGACCACGTCACTGTTCCTGCATTCGCATAAATACACCCATACTCTACAATCCACTGTGAAGTGCACGGAACAGGGTACTTCCCACTGTACCACTATTCAAAGTCACATATGAAACGCCAGAAAAATGACTGTTTAAATGCATCTGCGACCGCTGTAATTAGTCTAATCTTGTATAAAACATTCTCGTATTTCTTGTCGCGTCATTTCAGTCTAACATCTCGAGCTTTCGACGATTACCTACATTGTCCTCGTCAAGAGCAACTGACTGTCAAAACTGCTGCTTTGGTGGTCTTATATAGCTCAAAGATGGCTACTGATTGGTCGGAAATTACATAATGCAGTCGCAGATGGTGTCAACCTCTGTTATGGTGAAGCCACCACTCAAGTAGTGGCGTAAACATTGCGACGAATATCTCTGCCTGTTCTCTGCATCGATAGCCCGCTTCTATGCACCTCTAAGATTCTATCCGCCGTCACAGCTGAAGTTCTTCTCGCGCATTCTTATTTCTACAGCCATTTTAACTACGGAATATCAATATGTAGGAGCCTGGAACAAAACTTTAGTTTCGTAAAACGAGGCTGTGCTCAGCAACTGCAGATTTCTACATTTCTCGATTTGTACGAGGGCAGTTCAATAAGTAATGCAACACATTTTTTTTCTGAAACAGGGGTTGTTTTATTCAGCATTGAAATACACCAGGTTATTCCCCAATCTTTTAGCTACACAACACTATTTTTCAACGTAATCTCCATTCAATGCTACGGCCTTACGCCACCTTGAAATGAGGGCCTGTATGCCTGCACGGTACCATTCCACTGGTCGATGTTGGAGCCAACGTCGTACTGCATCAATAACTTCTTCATCATCCGCGTAGTGCCTCCCACGGATTGCGTCCTTCATTGGGCCAAACATATGGAAATCCGACGATGCGAGATCGGGGCTGTAGGGTGCATGAGGAAGAACAGTCCACTGAAGTTTTGTGAGCTCCTCTCGGGTGCGAAGACTTGTGTGAGGTCTTGCGTTGTCATGAAGAAGGAGAAGTTCGTTCAGATTTTTGTGCCTACAAACACGCTGAAGTCGTTTCTTCAATTTCTGAAGAGTAGCACAATACACTTCAGAGTTGATCGTTTGACCATGGGGAAGGACATCGAACAGAATAACCCCTTCAGCATCCCAGAAGACTGTAACCATGACTTTACCGGCTGAGGGTATGGCTTTAAACTTTTCCTTGGTAGGGGAGTGGGTGTGGCGCCACTCCACTGATTGCCGTTTTGTTTCAGGTTCGAAGTGATGAACCCATGTTTCATCACCTGTAACAATCTTTGACAAGAAATTGTCACCCTCAGCCACATGACGAGCAAGCAATTCCGCACAGATGGTTCTCCTTTGCTCTTTATGGTGTTCGGTTAGACAACGAGGGACCCAGCGGGAACAAACCTTTGAATATCCCAACTGGTGAACAATTGTGACAGCACTACCAACAGAGATGTCAAGTTGAGCACTGAGTTGTTTGATGGTGATCCGTCGATCATCCCGAACGAGTGTGTTCGCACGCTCCGCCATTGCAGGAGTCACAGCTGTGCACGGCCGGCCCGCACGCGGGAGATCAGACAGTCTTGCTTGACCTTGCGGCGATGATGACACACGCTTTGCCCAACGACTCACCGTGCTTTTGTCCACTGCCAGATCACCGTAGACATTCTGCAAGCGCCTATGAATATCTGAGATGCCCTGGTTTTCCGCCAAAAGAAACTCGGTCACTGCCCGTTGTTTGCAACGCACATCCGTTACAGACGCCATTTTAACAGCTCCGTACAGCGCTGCCACCTGTCGGAAGTCAATGAAACTATACGAGACGAAGCGGGAATGTTTGAAAATATTCCACAAGAAATTTCCGGTTTTTTCAACCAAAATTGGCCGAGAAAAAAATGTGTTGCATTACTTATTGAACTGCCCTCGTAATATGTCACTGATGTTGTGCACAACGGTGTGAAAAGTTACGGATGAACTGATTAGTGTACTTGTTTCCGCAGTCATAAGGGACGTTCTATATCCAAGGGTTCATGAGCCGAGACCATCCTTAACAGGGCTTCTTACAAAGTCGGAGAAAAGGCTTATATTTCGCCTTTCCAGGACTCTCTCTATTTTACTTGATGTGGCGCCGCAGAAAATAAGGGATGCAATCGGTGGCTCATCAAGTGAATGTTCGACATTTTCACGTCTCCTTTTCTTCCTAGCTCATACTTAATGAGGTATTTTCAACAGAATGACCTCCTCCGTGCCATCCAACATAGATTACGGAAACACTGATCATGTGAAACCCAACATGGACTTTCCTCACATGACATCCTGAAAGCCATGGATAAGAGCAGTCAGAAATAAGCAGTATCTTTTTGATTTCTGAAAAAAAATTGACTGCGAAATTCGTGACTGGATTGAGAATTCCTTGTTATAAATGACGCAACACGTTATGTTGGATGGAGAGACATCGACATATGTAGCAGTAAACAGGAAAGAGTGTTGGAACCCGTATTTTTCATGTTATGTATTAATGACCTTGCAGATAATACTAATGACAACCTCAGGCATTTTTCAGATGACGCAGTTATCTACAATGAAAAACTGGCAACTTGCTTTAATGTAAAATTTAGCACTTCACTAAACGAAAAAACGTAATATCCCATGACTGCAACATGAACGAGACACAACTGGAAGCGGTCAACATGGAACACCTGGGTGTGACAATTGTAGGAATGCGAAATGGAACGATCACATAGGCTCGGTCGTAAGTAAAGTAGGTGCCAGTCTTCGGCGCATTTGTAGAATACTAGGGAAGTCTACGAAGGTGATTACATACATCCTAGAATACTGTTCAAGTGTGTGGGACCCATTAGCAGCTAGGACTAACAAGGAATTTTGAATGTATACGTAGAATGCAGAACGAATAGTCACAGGTTTATTTCATCCCTAGGACTAACGGAGATGAAGAAACTGAATTGATACGCACTTGATGATGCAAACGATCCCGAGAAAGCCTTTTTACAGAGTTTCAAGAACCGGCTTTAAATGATGACGGTGGGAATACGCTAATATACTACAACCCGTTATGTGTCGCTCCGATAGGCATCGTGAGGACGATATTCTGAAATTAGTCATTTGAAGTATGTATTCCGCAAGAACGGCTATGGTACGCGTGATATGAAACAGATAGATGTGGATCACTGCAACCCTTCTTGTAGACGGGTGTGATCAGTGCTTTGTTCCAGCTACTGTGCACAACTTTTTGGTCAAGGGGTCGACGGCAGTTCTGCTAAAATGAGGCGGCTGACACAATTGAAAATTCAGTATAGAATCTGACAGTGATTCCATCGGGCCCTGGAGCTTTGTTTATCACAGATTTTCACATTGTCATGCCGCTTTGTCACATAAAAGTACATTAACGTTGAGATCTATCCAGTTATGTTCCCACTGGCAGCCATAATCATTGACCGAGCAGCACACAACTAGGGGAGAGCGGAAGGAAGGAGAAACTGGAGTCGATGGAGAAGTCGTTAAACACGTAGAGAGAGTAATGAGACTGATAGTCCCCCATGAATCAAAAAATGGTTCAAATGGCTCTGAGCACTATGGGACTCAACTGCTGTGGTCATCAGTCCCCTAGAACTTAGAACTACGTATACCTAACTAACCTAAGGACATCACACACATCCATGCCCGAGGCAGGATTCGAACCTGCGACCGTAGCAGTCTCACGGTTCCGAACTGCGCGCCTAGAACCGCGAGACCACCGCGGCCGGCAACCATGAATCCATAGCCGAACTACATCCAAATGTTTGTTGCTTCGCCGATGAAAACAACATTCTACCAAAAAAGAAGGGAGAGCGGCATTCACATTATGAACACACCGCAGAGGATGATGGTTGAGCTGCAGCCGTATAGGACCTCAGAGAGCATTCTCTGGGCTTCATCGGACCAAGGCCTCCAACAAGAGGACTACGCGGATATCATCGCAAAAAAAGCAACGCGCTAGGGCATGCTCTTACCATCGATGTCAATGCATCCGGATAAATTTTTGCAATGAAACCGAGGGCACGCGTTGATTGTGATATAATGTGTAACCTGCTTTCCTGAGAGTACCATGGTTTACCGATTGCACATCAGGTAGATGATACCAAACTTCGACGACAATCATATGTTTTCGTTAGGGAGACTTCCTCAGTCATCTCTACATTATCGCGTCTTAAATGAAACGTGTAAAGCCATTTGCTGTTACCTAGTGCGCCTGGAAGTCATCGCCACGGAAACATGCCCGTCGCTGTACATATAACCAATGTCAACACAGTCTCCGCTATTACGTATGACGTGTATATTTGTCGCTGCAATGATGATAAAGATGAAAACAAAGTTCTCCCAGGAGATATCCAACAAAATTACTGTTGGCTTTGACTCAATTGAAAATACTATAACACATAAGAAGAATACTGTAACTCCCGCACTAAAAACCCATCAGTAGTCAGCAATGAAAGCATGATCATAATATATTAGATGTGTAACTGTCAATTCTTTCATATGTTCGACCGCAAAGGTGGAATGTGATCGAAATCATAAATATTTCGCACATCCAAAACTATAGTGGGTCAAACTGACCTGAAATAAAATCTTAATACCTTGTAATTCTTTTAGTATTTAATACTTACGAGACTGCATCGACTCTCGTCTGGCTTAGTAATAGACGACACATCAATACTTCCTGGTATATATTTTAAAAAATCAGTTTGGTTGCATCTTAATATTAAAACCATGCATCTTTACACTTCCATTAATAAATAGAAAGACAGAACAATACACTGCTTTCATTTAAGAAAAGAAAATAAACCATGATCCATAAATTATTTGCTTCACATCAAACGTTAGTCATGCTTCCAGAATGAGATTTTCGCTCTGCAGTGGAGTGTGCGCTGATATGAAACTTCCCGGCAGATTAAAACTGTGTGCTGGACCGAGACTCGAACTCGGAACCTTTGCCTTTCGCGGGCAAGTGCTCTACCAACTGAGCTACCCAAGCACGACTCACGCCCCGTCCTCACAGCTTTACTTCCGCCAGGATCGCAGGAGAGCATCTGTAAAGTTTGGAAGGTAGGAGACGAGGTACTGGCAGAAGTAAAGCTGTGAGGACGGGGCGTGAGTCGTGCTTGGGTACCTCAGTTGGTGGAGCACTTGCCCGCGAAAGGCAAAGGTTCAGAGTTCGAGTCTCAGTCCGGCACACAGTTTTAATCTGCCAGGAAGTTTCGTTAGTCATGCTTGATACTCTCCTTTCATATTTTCCTTGTTCATACGTACAATTCTTTCTCAAGGTTCGTCGGAGACTGTAGACCAAAACAGTAGCCAAGACATACTTAATATTACAAGATATCCATTTTTACAGGCATTTCAGTATAATTTCCATGAGTAATAAGAATTGCTTAACTCTTACTGGAGATATTGGATGACTAGAAAATCAAACAACTAGTTACATTTCAGAACAAATTACGGCATCTCTATTGTTCTGTACTTCTATCCCCTCAATAATTTATTAGAACTGTATTTATCGCTGCCCTGATATTGTCTGATGTGTTGTCAGTGTATACTTACATGAATATGTTAATTTGTTTTCATCATGAGATGTAAATTATCACTTTTTAGTGTGGAGCTGACTGTATGGTATCTACAGCTACGCCAATGAAATAAATTAAAAATTTCTAATGCAGAAGTTTTACACTTTTAACGTACTTTGGTTCGCCATCGTAACCTTTTTTGCACTAATAGCTGCTACTAAGATATAATTCTTACTGCCGTACACACAATGTGTCATTAAAGGCGCTGATTCAGAGCAGAGTATCAAACCGCATTGAGTGAAATATCGCTGTACGCTGATCATCAACAATGTTATAACAACTGTGAAGATCCATAAATGTTGTCGTTCCATTTCGAGCTCACTTCAAACAAACGGATTTACAAGTGCGTTAGGTCGATAGGGACGCTAATGATTACATGAAATATCTCTAGACGGCCGTGGCAAATCATCTGGCAATATAAATGTTTACATAATCTCGACCTTTGACGCAATAGTTTTCATAGTGCGCCGTTGATACTACACACACAACAGTGGGGTTATTTAAAGCAAGCGGAGAGCTCTCTGACTCATACGTCCATCCAGTCCATGAGGACGTCGCGCAGATGCTCTACTGTCTGACACTGGAGACCCCGCGGAAAAAAGAAAACAGATCGCCGTTCATATATTGCCGAGCTGGCGGAGTTCCGAGCATCTGTCACGGCAGCGACTAACACTACGCCTGTGTTGGATATTAACGTCTAATTAAAACTATTTGTTATTTGACACTTCGCACCGTGGAACTGATTTCCTCCAGTCAGAGTTGTCATTCAGGCGCCAGTAGCTCACCGTTCCCATCGTTCCACTACAAAAGACTCAATTCACCCGTTGTGTCGAGTAGGGAGGTCTATAAAACACGTGTGTTCCGTTACTGTCAGTGTATATTATAACCAGTTGGTTTAGTTCTGCTGCTGTTTTTCGTGCGTATATTTGGATCCAAACACATCAAGAAAGAAAGCCGGACTGGTAACTGCATTTAATGGTCGTTATGGAAATCGCGATAATTCGTGTGCACTGAACTGAAATGCTTTGAGGGGGAAGTGGAAAGTGGTGAACCTTTCTTAGTCAATTCCAAAGCCGTTACACGATCTGAGTGCCATATTAACAAGGAAAAATGCCAGAAGCAAAGCAGAACCCTCATGTCTCTATGCCCAGGTAGAAGAGGAATGTTCAGAAGTGCATTACAAAGCTGGATGCGATTCGGCGTCACATATATTGTTATCATCATCATAAAAGGCATACTAGTTTCGAAGAGCTTGTTGCTACACCATGTGAATCCTAAGTTAATATATATATATATATATATATATATATATATATATATATATATATATATATATGTGTGTGTGTGTCTGTGTGTGTGTGTGTATGTGTGTGTGTGTGTGTGAGGGGAGGGGAGGGGAGGGGAAGGTAAGGGACGGGAGGGGTAGCGGCAGTAAATCGTCGATGCGAATCGTTCGCAAGATTTTTATGACTAAAAAACACATTGGTTTTTGTGGCACAATTTAGATGGAAAAAACGTGGATAAATGTTGGTCACAGTCTTACATTGCTTGAGGTGATGACAAGAGAGAAACTATGGAGTTCTCCAAAGGTGGCAGAATTATGTGCTGCTAAATGCCTTGGCTTTATTGAAACAGAGTTCCATTTTTAATACAGCTGTTATATAATGGCGTTATTTTCGGCAGTCGGCTGTTTCCAGGTAGAAGAAAATGTCTGGAGTACCACGAAGAAGTTAATCATTGCACATTTGATTTCCTTGGTTTGAAAATTATTAACATCCATAATCTGGAAACTACTGTGGACTACATGGCGGAGGGTGCCTTACGTTTCATGTACGCTATATTATAGTCAAAATTCGCAAATGACGACAAACTAAAGCTATTAGAGATTCACGCGTCTGTACAACAGTCGATGCGCAAAGCATACAACTGTCAACGGCACAACACAGCAAAAGATCTCGCCGAGAACACGACAAAATATTGGTCCTACGTAAAATCGCTAAGCGGGTCTTGAGTCACTTCAGTCACTCGTTGGCCAGTCTCGTGTGGAAATAGAAGACGGCAAAAATAAGTCGAAATTCTAAATTTCGTGCTTAAGAAATAGTTCACAAAGGAGAATCGCACAAGGATACAATCGACAGACCATCATACAGACTCCCGTATCGACGACATAGTGATAGACATCTCCAGTGTGGAGAAATAACTAAAAGAGTTGGAAATAATTAAGTCGCCATGTCCGAATGGGATCCCAATACGGTTATATCCTTAACATATTTGACGCAGAGTTCTTGAACACATTCTCAGTTCGAATACAATAACTTTCCTTCCGACGGAAAAGTTCCAGTCCGTGAATCAGCATGGTTTTAGAAAGCATCGCTCGTGCAAAACCCACCTTGCCCCTTTCCCACACAATATCCTCGGCGTATGGATGAAGGGCAACAGGTAGATTCCGTGCTCCTCGATTTCCGAAAAGCATTTGACACGTGGCCCACTGCATACCGTTAACGTAGGTACTAGCATAAGTAACTGGTTCCCAGATATGTAAGTGGCACAAAGATCCATTGAGTAACAGAACGCAGTATGTTGTTCTTGATGGCGAGCTTTCATCAGCGACAAGGGTACCGACAGGAGTGTACCAGAGAAGCGTGATAGGACCACCTTTATTTTCTATACAGGGTGTTACAAAAAGGTATGGCCAAACTTTCAGGAAACATTCCTCACCCACAAAGAAAGAAAATATGTTATGTGGGCATGTGTCAGGAAACACTTACTTTCCATGTTAGAGCTCATTTTATTACTTCTCTTCAAATCACATTAATCGTGGAATGGAAACACACAGCAACAGAACGTACCAGGGTGACTTCAAACACTTTGTTACAGGAAATGTTCAAAATGTCCTCCGTTAGCGAGGATACATGCATCCACCCTCCGTCGCATGGAATCCCTGATGCGCTGATGCAGCCCTGGAGAATGGCGTATTGTATCACAGCCGTCCACAATACGAGCACGAAGAGTCTCTACATTTGGTACCGGGGTTGCGTAGACAATAGCTTTCAAATGCCCCCATAAATGAAAGTCAAGAGGGTTGAGGTCAGGAAGCGTGGAGGCCACGGAATTGGTCCGCCTCTACGAATCTATCGGTCACCGAATCTGTTTTTGAGAAGCGTACGAACACTTCGACTGAAATGTACAGGAGCTCTATCGTGCATGAACCACATGTTGTGTCGTACTTGTAAAGGCACATGTTCTAGCAGCGCGGGTAGAGTATCCCGTATGAAATCATGATGACGTGCACCATTGAGCGCAGGTGGAAGAACGAAACTAAAATGAGCTCTAACATGGAAATTAAGCGTTTCCGGACACATGTCCACATAACATCTTTCTTTATTTGTATGTGAGGAATGTTTCCTGAAAGTTTGGCCGTACCTTTTTGTAACACCCTGTATACATAAATGCATAGATTATCCGGTGGACAAGCTGGGCAGCAATGTGCGGTTGTTTGCTGTAAGAGCACAGAAACGTTTCGTCTTTGAGTGACTTAGGAGGATAAAAGATGATTTAAGCAAAAGTCCTAGTTGGTGTGACAAATGGCAACTGCCTCTAAAGGTAGAAAAATGTCAGTTAGTGCAGATAAGTAGAAAAACATACCCGTAATGTTAGACTAGAGCATTAGTAGTGTGCTGACTGATGAAGTCACGTCCATTACATAAGTTCGCGTACGTTGCAAAGCGACATGAAATGTATGAGCATGTAACGATTGCGCTAATGAAAGCAAATAGGAAAATTTTAGGTTCATTGGGAAAGTTTGGGAATGTATGGTTCATCTGTAAAGGATACGGCATACGGGACAATACTGCGACCCGTTCTTGAGTACTGATCGAGTATTTGGGGTCCGCACCAGGTCGGATTAAAGAAAGACATCGAAGCAATTTAGAGGCGGGCTGCTATATTTGTTACCGGAGGTTCGAACAACACGCAGGTATTATGGAGATGCTTCGGAAGTCCCAATTGGCAGGCGACGTTCTTTTCGAGAAACATTATTGAGGAAGTTTAGAGAACAGGAATTTGAAGCTGGCTGCAGAACGATTACACTGCCGCCAACGTACATTTCGCGCAAGGACCACGACGTTAAGATAAGTGAAAAGAAGGCTCAGACGGAGGGATACAGACAGCCGTTTTCCCCTCGCAGGAAAGAAAATAACTAGTAATGGTACAGTGTACACTCCGTCAAGCACCGTACGGTGGCTTGCGGAATACTGTGTGGATATAGATGTAGAAAATAGGAGCTAATAGCTAAGAACTAATAATATGGTGGGAAGTAGGCCATCGTGCCGGCAGAATCATAAACCTAAAATTCCGCCTGCAGATCGAAATCGATAGCCCGAGGACTATGTTTGTGACTATAGACGCAAGCTATCTCTAGTTGGCCTACACGCGAAGTTTCAAGAACCGGCTCTAAATGATGAATATACTGCAACTCCGTATGTATCATTCTCGTAGAGATCGTGAGGACAAGATTTCATTATTAATAGCGCTCACAGAGGCAGTTAAACAGTCACCCTTCCCGTCCTCCATACGTGAATGGAACGGGAAGAGCCCTAATAACTGATACAGTGAAAAGCACCCTTGCTCTTCACAGTCCCCGTAACGACAATTTACTAGCACTGTCCGAAAAGAAACTTAATCAGTTGAACCTAGCACTTACTCCCAGCAGTCCTCGGCAGCTGGAAGGTACTGGTAACAGGAAGCTATGCTTGCTTCTTGATAGCAAGATGTAGCTGCTTGTTTTCTCGCAGATTTGCGGTGATCGAAACCAGCAGCATGAAGGGTCAGCGGACTGTAACCACACTCATCGGTAAGTCGATTCTTTTGTACCTGACGTGAAGGAATTATCGACACTGGCATTTGAAATACCTCCACTTGGACCCTGGTAGCTACTTTAGGCCATGCCGCTTTTTGCTGGCCTCTCTTCGATATCTTCCCATTCAAATTTCCGCGTGTAGCTACTGTAATACGAAGGATGAGAAGACCGCATTCCCACAGGTCGCTAGTTCGAAAAGTAAGACTTGGTTCGAAAAGAACTGCTTCTTGTTATTCGTTTCCTCGCCGCTATGTAACACTCGTATGTTGACGTAACATTTGAAGGAATCTGTCACTGAAATGCCGGACGTAATGAGCTCGCGTTTATTGACAAATCCGAGCGGGACGAACGGCTGTCCACACTTGATTCCAACCAGCTATAGGGGAAATCGGTGCGAAACGGGATACCTAATGTTTAACAGTCTTTGCAAAACAAAGAAGCATAAGCAAACACTTCTTAAACGTATAATAATCACTTTGTAGTATGATTTAACTATCTTGCTTGAAAATAACTTAAACTGCCTGTTATGTATTTTTCACATTTTTCAAAGAAATGCTTGCGTCATTTCTGTTCTGTCACACCCACGGGGCAGAATGGCATAAGGCAATTTTTTGTGAAGTTATTGCATAAAAGTTGAAATTATTCGGAACGTCATTTTGAAACTAACACACAAAGTGGCGTAATGAACAATTTCGACTACGGAATATGCAATCTTCAAAAAAAATACTGAAAAATAAGAAAATGTTTTAATGTCATTTTGATAAACGTTCAATTATTTTTAATTCTAATGCCGAGTTACTGTTCCTGTTACTTTAATGAATTCCACCTCTCCTGCACAAGATGTATTTCCTGGCTTACAAATAGACAACATAGGATGACTAGTAATAAATCCTATAACCCACTCCTGCCACGCTATGCAAGTTTCTTTGGCAAATCTGTGTGGTAAGCCATTTCTTTCTGCTAGCTGACAGACTTTCTATCTGACGATACAATGTTTCATCGTTGGACTGAAAAATCTGATCTCCGCTGATTTCAGGTACGCTACCAGCTCGTCTTTTTGTTCTGCAGTGAATACATTATTAACTCCCAGTTGATTTATCACCTCTGCAGTTGGTATTATTCTTAGTTTTACGAACGTATCTTTCTAGCATTGATCTGAATACGTTAAACTTCTCAGACGATTTTAAAACTACCATTTCAGAAGATATAACGGCTGAAACTGCCATTTCCATTGATTTTATATCCAACTGCTGTCTATCAGTCTCTCTAATTTAAGTTCACACCGTCTGCAAAACCAAAGAAACAAAAAAGAAGCACCGGATATGACGAGTACAAGCGCAGATATTTTTATATGTGCTACCTTGATATGTACAAACATCAGTGTTCTTTCGGATATGTCCGAAAGAATAGACCCCACGGACTCATATAATTGCTTCGCCTCAATGGACAATGAATCCAGTACCTTCAGTGCGAGTGCAAAGTTATGTTCGACCTCCTGTGGGAATCCCAAAGTAAAGAGCATGGAGCAGACCTGCGGACATTTGGTGCTAGATAGGAATGTGGGTGGGCCGGGAGGCGCGCCGAGATCGTCCAGACAATTCTGATAAACACTGTGTCCGGATGGCGTAGGGGTTAATGAAACTGCCTAGCAGGCAGGAGATCGCGGGTTCGAAGCCCGGTCCAGCACACATTTTCACTCGTCGCCGCTGATTCCGCATGACGTCTCGCTGCAGCTGATATCAGTTGTTTCTTCCCTTCTCTTTCCCTTCAATTTATATAATATGTATCACAGCTGCGGAGATGTCCGGAAGAACAGAAAACACGCACTCACATAAATTAATATATCGTTTTTTTGTCCAGTGTCGAAGAGTCTTCCAAGAAACACGCCACAAATTTTATAACCCGATGTTTTCTACGTCATTATAGCTATATCACTAACAAGGAGACCGTACGAACTTCTCCTCACCGAACTGATTGGTGTTGGCAACGTGTGTAGGGCACGATTAGGACTTCAACATGAGTGAATAGGAAGACGCTACTCTCAATCATTTTTTGGTAATTCCATTTTGAATATTTTAGTCGTGCTTTCATGATGTGTACGTTTGCTAAGATGCAATTCATCCGCTGCCGAGTGAGTAAGCGCTTAGTTTCATAAGCGTGAGGTCTCTGGATCGAATCTCGCTGCCGGTACTGCTTGTTTTATAAGTTATCTACACCAATATTCGGTGCTATACTTCGATACGCGTGGAACGCCGCGAAATTGTGTGACGATCGAGAACCGTTCATGAATGTAAATCAACACTGTTTTGCAAAAGACACTGACAAAACCGTGCACATGCAAACATTCGGCGTTCATTATAATCTGCTGTATGGCACGATAATTATTATTTTCTATATTTATACAATCAGTATCATCCTCATACGTGCAGTGCTGTATAGGCTACAGATGTGCTTGTCGTAAATATGCAATAGTATACAATAGATACAATAGTATAAAAGAAATGACCACACTGATTTGACTGGACGTTCTCGTGTATCCTTTTTTTTTTCATTTTCAGTATCCTTAGGGAAAAAAACTTTTTCTCCTTTTTCATGCAAAAAATTAGAAAAATATTGAATGAATCATTGGATACTGATAATTTTCACGGTCATAATAAATCTGTTGTTAGAACCACGAGGGAATGAAAAATAAACTACCAGAAGCAAGATTCGATCAAGAAAGCTGGAGCTTATAAAAGCAAGCGCTTACACGATCGGTTGCGGATTCCATGGACACTAGCGCCTTTACAAGGGTTACACTATCAACCACGCCTTTTCTCAAAAACGGTCGAAAGTTGCAAAGTTGCGATTTCCTGTTTATGTATGTCAAAGTCCTAGTCGTGCCCTACATACCCTAGCAGTATGAATCAAATCTTGCTAGGGGAAGTTTGTATTGCCCTTTGTAAATAGACTACACCTGTCAGTACAGACAAACTATTTTGCGTCCACACTTCAACACCTGACCTGGTGCCTACAGGAAAATAAGCACTAATGACTTGCTGTTGCCACAAGTACTTGGAGGTAATGCTCAACCTAAAAACATGCGACTTGTAATAGCTATAATTATTAGTCAGCAAATGGGGTAAATACTGACGCAGTATTGTTCAGCACACCGTCCTCAATTACCAATAGAAATATCTGCACTTATACCGTTTACACTTATATATAGTTCGAAATCTACTAGCATACAAAAAGTGAAGGGGCCGATCGGGACGCTACCCCATTGCACACCGTCCCGTTCCTCCCCAAGACCACATTTCAGGTTAACAACTCTTATGAAGCATAGTAACTGATGCATTTAAATGTATTATTTAACTAACATAGCAGCTCGAGGAAGAGTTACACAAGGCAAACTTGCAAAATTATGTGCAGATTATTTGCAAAAGATGACAATTTTAAAAAAATGAAACAGTCATGAAATTATTGTCCTTCACAACAAAGATCATATTCAAAACGTAACACAATATAAGCGTATCACCACACTATCCGTTGCGTACGAAATGTTCACTAAAATTGTCAGCAAATGTATAGAATAAAGCACTGGATTTCATAGGGCAAATGATGCTTTAGTAATGGATGTAGCACAATGAATCAGTAGCAAGTCGTAAGAGAAATTGTAGGAGCAGTGGATATGAAAGCCTGTTTATAGATTTTGGAAAAAACGCGTTTGACACAGTTTCAACAAAATCTGTACCGACAGCCCTCAAAAGAATTATCCGACATAAGCTAGTATACTGAATAATATGTGCTTTAACGCTGGAGCTTTCATTAGAATTCATCAGGACTGTGAGAGGTACAGAATTAGAGAGGTGTCAGGCAAGGAGATTGCATAAAACCAAAAATAATTTCAAAGGTAGTAGAGGAAGTACTCAGGTCCTTCAACTGGAGAAGGGAAGAGAGAATCCATGTTTGTGCAATCACTTTCATGTTGTTCGAAACAGCCCTGAAAATCAAAAGAGTGAGACTAAAATACTGTACAGTCGACATATAGTGAAGGAAATTGTACCAATTAAAGATTTAGTCATAGAAAAAGTTAACGAGTTACTGTATTTAGGGCAGTTCAAAACGACGACTGGAGGGGGGGAAAACGAAAAAAGGAACAATAGAATAAAACTTGCCTGGAATACTTTTGCTAAACTAAAGAGAGTTTTGAAAACTAAGCTGCCGAAGTGACGGAATATAAAAGCATACAATCAGGGTGCATTACCAGTCTTGTGTTTTGACAGCTAACCATGCGCTTTAAATGTGGAAATCATGTCAAAAACTGAGGGTTGATCTGTGAAAAAAAAGACATACAAGTTTCTACTAGGAAGTGCCACAGATTACCCCAAAGTCGTAGACACAACACATTCATGACGTATTAATTCACACTGATGATGGAAGTTTAAACCTCTGAAACGCTACATGGAATTAAATTAATAAAAAATGGTTCAAATGGCTCTGAGCACTATGGGACTCAACTGCTGTGGTCATAAGTCCCCTAGAACTTAGAACTACTTAAACCTAACTAACCTAAGGACATCACACACATCCATGCCCGAGGCAGGATTCGAACCTGCGACCGTAGCGGTCGTGCGGTTCCAGACTGTAGCGCCTTTAACCGCTCGGCCACTCCGGCCGGCAATTAAATTAATACTGACTGGTAACAGCAGACTTGTTGAATAAAATCTTCTCGGTTTACGAGCCGCTTCACTCCGAATAAAACACTCGAGCTTGCGACAACTGTCACTCTCAGGTCACTACTGACTGTTGGCAAGATGTACCGCTTGAACTAAGTGCGACAGTGGCGTCTGGAACCTTCCCGAGAGGGCCACAGAGACGCAAGCGCGGAAATACGAGATGGACAACTCATAGCAACTCATGATGAAGACAGCATTGACAACTGTCGAAAGCTCGAGTGTTTTATTTGAAGTGACGTGGCCTAAAAACCGAGAAGATTTTATTCAAACATGTGACTGCGGAAGATTACGAGAGTTGATTTATTGTCCCAGTATACAGGAATAACAGTCATGGTACAGCCTAAGCTAAAATGTTCGGCTTTACAGGAAACAAACAGATCAGGTGGCAGACTGGAACAGAAGGCGTAACTATGGTTCAAATGGCTCTGAGCACTATGGGACTTAACATCTGAGGTCATCAGTCCCCTCGAACTTAGAACTACTTAAACCTAACTAACCTAAGGATATCACACACATCCATCCCCGAGGCAGGATTCGAACCTGCGACCATAGCGGTCGCGCGGTTCCGGACTGAAGCGCCTAGAACCGCTCGGCCACACCGGCCGGAGCGTAACTATGACTGCTACGAAAATTAATTGGAAGTAGCCAGGAAATGGATTAGGTGAATGGATGGTAGACGCGCTGAGGATGTTCCTTGTTGTATTCCAAGAGATGGATCTCTCAGTTACTGCATGACACTTTCCATCCCAAGCTGTTCCCTGGTTCATTTATTCATTTCCCGGTCTCCTAATAATTCTCGGCATGGCTCTTCCACTTCCTTGCTGGAAGACGAGCTGACGAAAGGTGGGTGCATGACATTATGAAATACGAAGGAGGAACTTAGGCCAGCCGGAGTGGCCGAGCGGTTCTAGGCGCTACAGTCTGGAACCGAGCGAGCGCTACGGTCGTAGCTTCGAATCCTGCCTCGGGCATGGATGTGTGTGATGTCCTTAGGTTAGGTAGGTTCAAGTAGTTCTAAGTTCTAGGGGACTGATGACCTCACAAGTTAAGTCCCATAGTGCTCAGAGCCATTTGAACCATTTTTGAGGAACTTAGACGTGTATAAATGAAGACCGTAGTGATTACTGAACTCTAGAGGAGGCATTCGTGTGGCAATGATTACAAGACAAATGGGAACAACAATTTTGTTGCAGTAGTTTAAGGTGAAAGTAGCCAGATCCAACCCGTATGGCAGAAGAAAAATTCATTATGAGTGTCTGGTTGATGAGGATAGGACAGGTGGTGTCGTTTCTAGTCACCTGGTCTTAAGCCGACGTTCTCAGCTTAAAACCTATCCATAGTGCCTCACAGAGTGAGAGCGTGTGACACTGTTATTGGTCAGTCGCCTGTCAGTTGGAAAAGTTAAGTTCATTTGCCGCTTGGGCTGCCTTTCGAGAAAGACAGACTATGCTCCTACACCAGGCTTTAATCTCTCCATTTATTTCATCCTAACAGATGCTCACTCGGCGCTTCATGACAGCTCGGGAGAAGCCATCAGCGAACCACCTGCACTAGCAGTCTGTCCGAGATAGCCACTGCGAGGAAGCAGCGGATGGCGCAGAGTACGGCGTCAACGAAGAGAATGTAGAGATGAGCCTCACACAAAACGAATGGGTGGCTGCGGCCCCTGACCAGAAAGGCATTACGATTAGTTGGGAGAAAGCATTTGGTCAACTATGCCGAAACAAGCAACAAAGAAGGCACTTCGTACTGGTGTATTAACTTTCTTGATTCCTTGCATAATGTGTAACTCAGCATCATAGTGACTTTGGGCAGTGGCGGACTTATCGTTTGCCACCTCACACGTCAATATCCTGGCAAGCTGTCGGCGTCCACAGCACATCACACCACGCAGCTGAGCTGCAAAACGCTTCCCATTTAGCAGTGACTCACACTGTTCCGCTGCATCGGTCGCCAGATTGGTCCGCCTTGCCTACGCTCTGCAGTGGTTTAGCTGTAGCAGCTCGCCCTATCTGTCCCAGCAGTCCGTCTGAAAGTACACTGAGCATGTCTATTCCACCGCTTATTTGGCCACTAATAACAACAGTTTACTCGTTAAAATATATTTGTGAAATCGTTTGACACGGTACTCTATGTAAAGTTTTATATCTGATATTCTGACGATGGACTATGACCGAAAGATGCAAATAAATAAAGCTTCAGACCCCCCCCCCCCCCCCCCGCCTTCCATGTGCACTGTTGTTAAAGGACAAAAGCGATGTAAAATACGAGGATCGGAACTTTAATACTGGCAACTATTTATTTACAGCTCGTACAAAATAGATACGTGTTTCAAAGTTTTACTGACCTTCAAAGAAGTCACCAGCATTGTGTATAACCTGTTGCTAGCGATGTGGAAGTCGTAGGGTACTCTTAGCAGTGCCAGTTGTGCTGACAGTTCGGCCGGCGCGGTGTATTGCCCGACGAATTTGTAGCAGTTCTGAAGCGAATGGCGTGAAGTGTTTCCTTCAGTGTAGAAATCGAGTTGAACTTACGAGGGCTTAAGTCAGGGGAGTGCAGCAGATGGTATAGCACTTAGCAGTCCCATCAGTCAAACAAATCAGTAACAGCTTGAACTGTACGTGCTTGAGCATTGTCCTGCAAAATGATGGTCAGGTCCTGCAGAAAGTGTCATCACTTGTCTCTATGCTGTTCATTTTTGGAACACAACCTACGACCGCATTTCAATGTCTAGTTGTTAGTCGTCTTACTGTTCAACCAAGCTTTATCCGATGCCGATAGATCGGGTCACTACTCCGTTTGTTCCCAAGACAAAAAACTGTCGGTCACTATCAGTGCTGCCACTTCCTGCGGATAGCACACGCGAAAGCCGTGGAGTGCAGTGATTGGCGGCCGCTAAAGTGTGTCGCAGCGAGACACGTGGACAACGCGTGTTCCGCAGATCACACGCACCGCCTCTTCGCAGCTGCAAACACCAGCTCATCGCCCGCTATCTGGTGCTCATCGTATTTTTAATCCGGTGCTGCGCGGAGGAACACCTAGTGTACCAGATATCATCTTTCCGGGTTGGGCTGCTACCGAACAGCGGGACATTCTTGTGTACAGTATGCGTGGTATTTCTGCCGCGTCAGATTAGAATAAAGATGCAGTCTTTCAGCGATAACCTCCAGTGTCTTGACCAGTAACAACTGGCTGAAGTCGAATGTGACACGAACATTCCAAGGCTGATCACAAAATAGATCCTGCTTTACTCTCAATTATGTTTCACTCATACACTCCCTTGTCTTACAAAAGAACCCCGTGAGGTGCAACAAAAATCAATAAATTAGGTATTATATTAGTCAGTTGATATCGTCTTAACAGACAAAGGACTATTGATAAATACTGCGTAGGAACAAAGCAAGTACTTATTTACTACAAGTGGCAAGGGGGCTATTATTTCTTCAACCTCCTATCTGTCGCGAAATTAAAAACATAGTGAAGATGCGGTGAAGCTTTGCGCAGATATGTTGCGCAGTATCTCTAGCATGTCCATCTATCACGGCGCGACGCACTTCTCAATTCTGAGCCCACAGTGAGCACGTAAAGATGCTTAGAAAATGACTAATTTCATGCAGCCCACATAACGTAACTGCCACGCGTTTTCCTTCTTCAGGACTTGCAAGGAAGAGGCTACGGCAACGTTTTCGATGCTGAATGTTTGATCACCCATCATACAGCCCGGGCTTGACTTCGGTGGATTTTCATCTCTTCGCTTACGTTAACCACCGGCTATGAGGACCTGTAGACAACTATTATGAAGTAATGGAAATCACGGGCGGCTGCCTTCTAGGACGAGGGAGTTGGAAAGCTGGTACGACGCTACGACTAATGTCTAAGTTGTGACGGCGACTATGTAGAGAGGTAGCAGAAAGATATGGCTAAATGTTTCATATGAAACATTTTTGATTTTCCATTTCGCAATCGATCGGAGTTTAAAAAAATATCCCTCGTATTAAAACGCTCAAGGGCATCCAAACCGAAATACATATTTACATGTGGGTTACTATTTTTGCAGATTCTTGGAAATTGATTGACGACATGATCGCAAGCACAATTAATGCACTTCGAAGCGTCGTCACGCCAAAAGCAAAATTTGATCGCTTGCGCAAAGAGTCAGGACAGAATTCGGGGAACCGTACTGACATTAATCTCACTGACAAACATCAGAAGGAAGATACGGTGAAACTCTTCACTAAAGGGCTAAATTTCGTGCCCACTCCAAAACTGCTACTAACAGCAGAGAACACCAGCTCCGTGATGCATGTTGCAGCTTCTTTCTCACCGGAAGCAGCAGAAGAGTTTCGCCGTGTAAATTGTAGAGTACCTACCAACATACGAGACCTCCAAGGATGAACTGTTACCAATGAGAAAACTACGGGAGGACAAGGAAACTGTAGTTCTTCCACGTGAATGGGGCAACGCTACTGTCCTAATACCACGGAACGACTATAATTAGAAGAGTATCGATCTTTTGAATGATGATGCCAACGGAGAGACACATGTCAATCCTACGAATAAAACCACCAGGAAAACGATGGATTTTCTCAAGTCAGGCTTGACATGTAACATCATTAAAAATCGCAGAACATGAGCAGCGGTCCCATGATGACTATATGGCCTTCCCAAGGAATTTCCTTAACACACGTAGTAAAATTGGCACATCTGCATACCACCCGGAAAATTTCCTGTAATGCATTCTCGGCGAATTTGGGGTTAGGTGCGAGCAAGAAATACGTTGACTTTGTACATCACTTCAGTCAAGTGCCGCTCCAGGATATGGATATTATGGTTAGTTTAGATGTAGTGTCCCTCTCTACGAGAGTCCAATTACCTGCTTCCTCGGAACTAACCGTGGAAAAGTTCAACGATTGTTTCACACAACTTTTTGGGCACTGGTTGACGTCAAATTGTTTCCACTTCGACGGAAAGTATTATGGAGATACCAGCACGTGGCGATTGGTAGTCTGTTATCGTCTGTCATGGCGAAACTACTGATGGAACGCACTGAAGCAAAGGCACTTCTAACTGCCAAGCTGGAACCAACGTGTTCCTATCGGTACGTCGACGACACGTTTCTTTTGCGGCCGTACGGAGCAGAAAAGCTTCATGGGCTCCTGGTACATTTACACTCTACCCGTAGTAACATAAAATTCACGGTGGGGCTTGAAAAAGAGGGCCAGATACCTTTTCGCGATGTGTTAGTTGAGAGAAGAACGAACGGATTCCTGGGTCTCAGTATGTGCACACTGACCTCTTATCTCCACGCTTCGAGCCAGTATTCGTCACGAAGAAATTTGTGCTAAGGACTCTTATTCGTCACGAAGAAATTTGTGCTAAGGACTCTAGTCCATAGAGCTCGAACACCTTCAGACAAGGAGAGCCTCGCCGAAGAATTGCAACACATAAAAATAGTTTTCCTCAGGAATGGTTACTGAGATCGTCAATTTTAATAGGCATTGCTGTAAAAAAAAGGAACACTTGAGCAAGAGAGTGAGACTAAAACAGAGCAAGAGCAGCCAAAAATCGCTTATTACCCTACGCTGGCCTAACATCCGGAAAAATCGGCAATCTACGGAAACATTGCGTCCAGTGTATCTCGCTCCCTTCAGCTAAGATATAAGCCTTCTGAGTAGAGTTAAAGCCGACCTAGAGTTCCGAAAGCCTGATGTGTATTGCATTCCAAGCAAATGTGGCACGTCTTACGTGGGGACGACTGTCAGAGCAGTGCAGGAGAGATGCAACGAACATCAGCGGCACAGCCGACTAAAACAACAAGCAAATCAGTTGTTGTCGAGCAGTGCCTCGAATATAATCGGCGGCCACAGTGGCCAAGCGATTCTAGGCGCTTCAGTCTGGAACCGCGCGACCACTGCGGTCGCAGGTTCGAATCCTGCCTCGGGCATGGATGTGCGTGATGTCCTTAGGTTAGATAGGTTTAAGTAGTTCTAAGTTCTATGGAACTGATGACCTCATATGTTAAGTCCCATAGTGCTCAGAGCCATTTGAACCATTTGAATATAATCACGAAATTAAATACAATGAGACGAATATCCTAGTGCAAACTCCGAATTTGTAGGACAGCGTAATTAAGGAGTCTATCGAAACACAGATGTCAGAAAACTTAATAAACAGAACGGAGGTTTCAATTTAAAGAAGGCTTGAGGTAAAGACTCAATTCATTAAGACCTCGCAGGTCATTACATCCGATCAGAGATGGGAAACGCTGAGAGAATTCGCGTTTCACAGAATATCAGTGCGAGCTCTGAAAAACAAAAGAGCATCAAATAACGTAGACCGCGTCGGGAAACGAACTGTAATATAAACTGCGGCGGGAGGCCAGAAATAGTTCACAGGCTGGTTTGAGTCCTAGCAGCGAACGCACATAACAGCAAAAGTCGCAGCACCTGAAAAAGGTAGCTGGATTCGTCGTCGAAATACTATACATAAAATGTAATCAACAACTCGGCGAAACACCCGGACGCACACCGTTAATGAATCACGCCGATAAAACATGAGACACCACGTATTTACATACGTGGTATCTGCTGACTGCAGTTTATGTTGCCAGCCAATGACATGGAAAGAAACATTGCAAAAGCGAGAATGTGTTTACATCTAAGTACATACTCCGAAAGCCACCGTATGCTGCATGGCGGGTGTACCTTGTACCACTATTAGTCATGTCATTTTCTGCTCGACTCGCAAATAGAGCGAGGGAAAAACGACTATCTGTATGTCTCTGTATGAGCCCTAATCTCTCTTACTTATCTTTCTGGTCCTTTGGCGGTAGTACAATTGTGCTGCAGTCAGCTTCAAACGCCGGTTCCACAAACTATCAACAGTGTTCCATGAAATGAACGTCTTCTATCCTCCAGGGATTCTCAATTGAGTTCACTAAGCATCTCTGTAATATTTTATTCTGATCTACCGGTAACAAATCTAGCAGCCCGCCTCTGATTTGCTTCAATATCTTCCTTTAATCAGACCTGACTGAGATCTCAGTGCTCAAGAACTGGTCGCATAAGTGTTCAATGTGCGGTTTCCTGTACAGACGAGTCACATTTCCCCAAACAACTCTCCATAAACCTAAGTCGACCATTCGCCTTCACAAATACGTACGTGCTTACATTTTCCTCCAATAGGGCGTACAGTATCGAATTTGCAGGAAAAGTATATGCTCCTGTAGTTGGTACACGTAGTCGCTCTGTCGTCACAGACACATATCAAGGCGACAGATAATGGCTTTCTAGAATAGTGTTGTAGATGCTTGCCAGTTTCCTGTAAAAAGTAAGCAAAGTTGTCATCAACCCGAAGATGTCTTTAACACCACTCGGCATGACCCAATTACAGGTGGTATGCCATTGCCTTCCTTCGACGTTTGAACTAGTTTTCTCAGAAGATTATAGTGGAATCTACACTTCAACATGGCTCCCGAACCGCGATGCAATTCGACATTTGTCACATTAACAAATATATCGATAAAAATCCTGTAGCTGACAGACTAAAGAACCCGACACCTCTGCATCCGTAGTCTAACACTTTACCACTGAACCACAGAGTCTAGTTACAAAGCAGAGCAAATATTTCTGCAGCACTAAATTTTCTGTTACTACGAGTATTTGCATGAACGAAAACAGCGTAGGGCCGTCGCTACTTTTTTGGGAGTTGCTGTTCAAAATGGCAGGTCAGACAGATTAGTGGACAAGCAAGAAGGAGCCAGTAGGGGGTAACGTTTTGGCGTGCCAGTTTCGGCAAAGACCTGTTTATACATTGCGAACCGAGTCAGACCGAGCACCTCCCTCGAGCATGGGTGTGTGTGTTTGTCCTTAGGATAATTTAGGCTAAGTAGTGTGTAAGCTTAGGGACTGATGACCTGAGCAGTTAAGTCCCACAAGATTTGACACACATTTGAATTTTTCAGACAGAGCACCGCTATCCTGACGGCGCAGCGGCGCAGTTTTTTTTGCACCATAGACCGGGCGGTATCTACACCGACAAGCCACGGGTTTTCTATTTCGTAGATGGCTGGAAGCAGTGCCTCGGCACAACGAATGAGCCTCTAACCGGTATGAACACCCATCAATGCTACATCTACATCTACATACAGGGGATAGGTAAAATAATGTGAACTCTTGTACTTACTTGGGAATGGTTTATTAATAAGGGGCTGGACCCCCTTTGCTCGTAATACAACTGCGATTCTTCTTGAAATGCTGGCGTAAATGATTGTATAGTATCCAGTGGAATGTTATGCTACTCTTCGATCAGAATCTCTTCTCTCCTGCTCAGACGAGGAAGGCGGAAATCTGCTCCGGAGTCTGTGCTCCAATACCGCTCAGAAGGGTTTGATAATGTTCAAGCCCGGGGACTGTGCTGGCCACGGAAGACGCTGCAGTTCAGTTGCATGCTCCTCATACCACGATTGTACAGTCCTGGCCGTGTGAATGGGTGAATTAGCGTCCTGAAAATGGCTCTGAGCACTATGGGACTCAACTGCTGAGGTCATTAGTCCCCTAGAACTTAGAACTAGTTAAACCTAACTAACCTAATGACATCACAAACATCCATGCCCGAGGCAGGATTCGAACCTGCGACCGTAGCGGTCTTGCGGTTCCAGGCTGCAGCGCCTTTAACCGCACGGCCACTTCGGCCGGCAGCGTCCTGAATGTGGCATCATTGTTGGAGAACAACATTTGAATTATGGGATGCACGTGATCACCTAAAATGTTCACATAATCGTTGGCTGTAACACGGTCTTTGAGAGTAATGACAGGACCAGCAGAATACCATGATATGGCTGGCCACACCATCACACTTCCATCTCCATGCTTAACTGTTGCAATCAAGCAATCAGGATTGTAGGCTTCTTTTGGTGTTCTCCAGACGCAAACCCTGCCCGATGTTGGAAACAACGAAAACGTTGAGTCGTCGGACCCTATGACGTGTTTCCACTAATCAGACTTACAGGATTTATTCTCCTGACACTTTGTTTTACGCTTCTTGGTGTTACATGTCGTCACTAATGGTTTCGGTATAGCAGCTCGTCCATGAATATTCGCTTTGTGGAGTTATCGGCGGACAGTGTTGATAGATACGGGATGTCGAAGATGGCTGTTGAGCTCTGCAGCCATTTTAGCTGCCGTAGTTTTGTGTTGTTCTTACACAATTCGTTTTAGCGTAGGACGATTTCTGGCATTTAGTTTTGATCTGCGCCCACTATTACGTTTACACGATGATGTCTTTCGATGTTTTGTATAGGCTACCATAACTGTTGAAACAGCTGCTGTTGAAACATTCAGTAAGTTGGCTGTCTTGTTTACTGATGCTCCAGTTAATCGGGCCCCCACAATCTGCCCTGGTTGGTAGTCTGCTAGGTCTTTGATTGCACGTCAACCTCGGCCTCTGAATACAAATACGAAGTGTGCACTAATCGTAAACAACCTGCAGTGATGTCTAGTCCGTACTGAACACGCACAGTGCAGTGCAACACGTGCCTTACCTGCGTTGTTGACCGTCAAACACAATCATCCGATTACTACCACTGTTTACATTATTTTGCCTATCCCCTGTACATATTCCGCAAGCCATTATACTGTGCGTGGCGAAGGATGCTGCCTACTAGTTATGTCCTTTGCTGTTCCACCCGCAAACACAGCGAGGAAAAACGACTGTCTACATGCCTCTGTACAAGCCCTAATTGCGCTTAGCTTATCTTCGCGGTCCTTACGTGAGATATACGTTGGCGGCTACATCGTTCTGCAGTCAGTTTCAAAAATCTGTTCTCAAAACTTTCTCAGTAGTTTAGCAAAAGCAAACATTGTCCATTGTAGGCTATATTGTGTTTATTAAAATCGTGCTATTAGCTAATTTCGACCGTGAGCCATTATCAGACACATCTCCTACGTCATGTATTACATATTGTGCTCATTACATTTTTTTTATGTCACGTACATAAAAGCAGAAGTCGTACCGACATAGCAAGTGTGCTTGATAATAGCTCACTGCTGAAGTTAGCTAAGAGCACGATTTCCGGTTTTATGTATGTGACATAAAAGTAAGTGATGAGCACAACATGTAGTACATGACATAACAGATGTGCTTCATAATGGCTCACGCCCGTAATTAGCTAATTGCACGATTTTAATAAAGCACAATAGAGCCTACAACGGACAATGTTTTCTTTTATTAAACACACAGAGGCAGTGGATCCCCACGGACGCAAAATCTTTCTCAAAAGTTTTCCTCAAAAAGAACTTCGTCTTACCTCCACGAATTCGCATTTGACTTCACAAGGCATCCTCGTAATACTTGCGTGTTGCTCGAACCAACCGGTAACAAACCTAGCAGCCCGCCTCTAAATTGCTTCGCTGTCTTCCTTCAATCCGTCCTAGTGCGGATCCCAAACACTCGAGCAGTACTCAGGAATGGGTGACACTAGTGTACTATATGCAGTCTCCTTTACAGACGAACCACACTTTTTTAAAATTCTCCCAATAAACCGAAGTCGACCATTCGCTTTCCCTCCATGCTCGTTTAGTTCCATTTCAATTCCAGCAGAAGCATTCGCAGTACAGCAGCACTTAATATACCGAAAGGACCACGCGCGCTGCCGGAGCGATATGGGTCAACATGCAACCACCGCAAGGGTGGGCCTCTACCACCGCTGAACCGTCTTCAGGCACTACGTCCCCCGCCCTGGACTTGGGAGCGTTCCTGCTAGTGACCCATCTCCAGGCACACTCCAACAGCAGCCTGAGTCCTGTCCTGGTGTTACCGGGAAGGGGGGAAGGAGGGGGGGAGCAGACCATGACACCTGCTCGCCCTCCTACGCTGTTGCTGGTACCCTGGCACCGTACGTTTCGCCTGCAGGGGCGAATACCAATCTCGGAGGCTGTCATCCCCTGCAAGAATTCGGGCAGACTTCCACGCCTCAGGCGCCTTCCGCAGGCAGCCACCGCGTCTAACGGAGGCACGCGCCGCTCAGAAGGCTTCTCGGCTTCAGCGTTCCTGGGCGCAGACTTAAGGCCTGTGTCTTGGCTGACACAGGCCATCACAGTGCACCACGAGTCATTAACGCCATGTGTTAGGAAGAGCCGTGGCCGCCTTGTCGCAGCACTAGAAGTGTAGAAGCTCGGATCTTAACAAAACGTTTGATTTTCTGATACTGTTTGCGTATGTACTGACAATTTTGAAACTTCGACAGCATTGGAGTGTTGGCGAAAGTCTCCAAACGGTACTGCTTCTGTCGTTTTGAATTACACAGTAATTTAGTCACAATACACATAAGAATCACTCACACTGTCGCAAGTACAACTAAACTACTAATGTTTCCAGAATGAGATTTTCACTCTGCAGCGGAGTGTCTCCGCAATATCCTTTCTTTCAGGAGTGCTAGTTCTGCAAGGTTCGCAGGAGAGCTTCTGTAAAGTTTGGAAGGTAGGAGACGAGATACTGCCAGAAGTGAAGCTGTGAGGACCGGGCGTGAGTCGTGCTTCGGTAGCTCAGATGGTAGACCGCTGGCCCGCGAAAGGCAAAGGTCCCGAGTTCGAGTCTCGGTCGGGCACACAGTTTTAATCTGCCAGGAAGTTTCATAAACTACTAATTATGAATTAAGTAAAGTAATAATTTGTACATGGAATGATGTGCAGTTTTTGATTCTATTAGTTTACTGTTGCGGCAAAAAGGTACGTTCTATTCGATTCTATGCCAAATGTTTTACGACAGTGGGTTAGAAAAATAGCCAAGTAACACACGGATCCATTTTACTGATTTTAATCAATGGTGGGGTTTACAGAGATAGCAAAACGATTCTTATGTCCTGGAAAACTGCACTTTACAAAGAAAAGGGGCCACTTAGATGGATTATTGCCGCCGTGGTAGAGTTTTAGTGGCAGATAACCTTCATGTCCTTCCCTCGTTCGTTTTACAGCATTGTCACATCAATGATTCCATAGTGGCTTTCCTCTTCTTCTGATATTCCGGTATACTGTCATGTTCCAGTTAAATTTTCCTTGTGCGTTCCCTTATAATCACAAGAGCGTGTTGCTGCTTTATTCCGAGCACATTACACAACAACCAGCTACCACACACCGTAACTGTACTCAAAGCCGTTACAAAAATAAGGCCTCTGCCTAGTGAGTGCAGCTCCAGCACATTTATGTCAATTTGTTATACATGCTGCATTTGCTTTCACTACATGCACACATCAAAAATGTTTTGCATCACCTCGGTTCCGAGAGTTCCGGAATCTGTGCAGAAAATTGGAATCGAGATCAACATAAACATCATTTCCGCCATTTTTATTGCTCATGAAAACCACACATTGCATGTTGTACCACCAGACAGTGAGACCTTCAGAGGTGGTGGTCCAAATTGCTGTATACACCGGTACCTCTAATACCCAGTAGCAAGTCCTCTTCCATTGATGCATGCCTGTATTCGTCGTGGCATGCTATCCACAAGCTCATCGAGGCACTGTTGGTCCAAATTGTCCCACTCCTCAACGGCGATTCGGAATAGATCCCTCAGAGTGGTTGGTGGGTCACGCCGTCCGTAAACAGCCCTTTTCAGTCCATCCCAGGCATGTTCGATAGGGTTCATGTCTGGAGAACATGCTGGCCACTCTAGTCGAGCGATGTCGTTATCCTTAAGGAAGTCATTCACAAGATGTGCACGATAGGGTCGCGAATTGTCGTCCTTGAAGACGAATGCCTCGCCAATATGCTGCCGATATGGTTGCTCTATCGGTCGGAGGACGCCATTCGCGTATCGTACAGCCGTTACGGCGCTTTCCATGACCACCAGCGGCGTACGTCAGCCCCACATAATGCCACTCCAGAACAGCAGGGAACCTCCACCTTGCTGCACTCGCTGGACAGTGTGTCTAAGGCGTTCAGCCTGACCGGGTTGCCTCCAAACACGTCTCCGACGATTCTCTGGTTGAAGGCATATGCGACACTCAGCGGTGAGGAGAACGTGACGCCAATCCTGAGCGGTCCATTCGGTATGTTGTTGGGCCCATCTGTACCGCACTGCGTGGCGTCTTGGTTGCAAAGATGGACCTCGCCATGGACGTCGAGAGTGAAGTTGCGCATCATGCAGCCTACTGCGCACAGTTTGAGTCGTAACACGACGTCCTGTGGCTGCACGAAAAGCATTATTCAACATGGTGACGTTGCTGTCAGGGTTCCTTCGAGCCATAATCCGTATGTAGCGGTCATCCACTGGAGTAGCAGCCCTTGGGCAGCCTGAGCGAGGCATCTCATCGACATTTCGTGTCTCTCTGTATCTCCTCCATGTCCGAACAACATCGCTTTGGTTCACTCAGAGACGCCTGGACACTTCCCTTGTTGAGAGCCCTTCCTGGCGCAAAGTAATAATGCAGACGCGATCGAACCGCGGTGTTGACCGTCTAGGCATGGTTCAACTACAGACGACACGAGCCGTGTACCTCCTTCCTGGTGGAATGACTGGAACTGGTCGGCTGTTGGACCCCCTCTGTCTAAAAGGCGCAGTCATGCATGGTTGTTTACATCTTTGGGCGGGTTTAGTGACATCTCCGAACAGTCAACGGGACTGTGTCTGTGATACATCATCCACAGTCAACGTCTTTCTTCAGGAGTTCTGGGATCTGGGGTAATGTAAAACTTTTTTTGATGTGTGTATTTAATGGTTTCCACATAACTAATTTTTTGAAAGAATTGATCACGCGAGTCCGCAGCTCGTGGTCGTGCGGTAGCGTTCTCGCTTCCCACGTCCGGGTTCCCGGGTTCGATTCCCGGCGGAGTCAGGGATTTTCTCTGCCTCGTGATGACTGGGTGTTGTGTGTTGTCCTTAGGTTAGTTAGGTTTAAGTAGTTCTAAGTTCTTGGGGACTGATGACTATAGATGTTAAGTCCCATAGTGCTCAGAGCCATCTGAACCATTTTTTGATCACGCAAATAATAATATCAGGAGTCGCGTGTTTCTTCATACGGAAAAAAGATAACATTTTGTGCAAATAGTTCTTTACACTTCTAACAGATGGCTTTAATTGTTCGATTTCAATAATACTGGCGCCTACTTTCAAATATCTCAAACTCTGCTATGAACGGAAATTTACAAACAAGCAAATAAAATTTATGTCGAATCTTGATGTTCTACAAGCAAATGTCTACAAGTTTGTGTCTCTGTCTTCATTTAATTGTGTCATTACAAGCCGCCAACGGCCTGCCCCCTGGCCACGACCCACAGAAGTGGCTCTTCACCCAGGGCCGCTTTAATAGAGATCCTGATACTCCTATTTTATATGAGAGAAGGAATTATTCTGGTGCAGAAAGCGTCTTCTAATAAAGAAACAATCCCGTGCTACTCCCTGCTTCAGCCACTTTCTTAACATCAATAATCTGAATTGGGTAAATTATCCATAACAAGTATAGAAGGAACCAAACAGTTTTGTCTCACTATAACACGGTGGTAATACTGAAGACAGGAATGTGGGGGCACGCTGCAGTTATCTACATAGAAATCAGAGCCCTACATCCTGCTAGTACAGAGATGACTGCTGCGCAGCTATTGGTGCTCCATCGCCAGTGTAAATATTTCGGCGAGTTTCTCTGTGGGCTGTTCGCCCACTGGCGTAAAGGCAACAACGCGACCGCTACGCGACTTTTTGGCTACAGTTGGACGAGAGTCCCGTTGCATGTTTTCGTACACTGAGAGAGCCCTTTTACGACTGACGATAGACTCAAAAGTGCTAGTTTTTGTCAGTTTACTCCACAGTAGCAAGCCACGCAGTTCGTACGTTCTCGTTGCATATTGATGTTCGAGAAAGATTAAACTGAATCGGATTTTGGATTTATCTTTTCGTTCGTGACAGTGGGACATTTTCACTTTTCATATTAGTGCAATAACTTGAAAACGACGACGTAAAGGTCTAGCGAATATATAAGAAGTCGAAAAAGCTATTCGAGAAGCTGGCTGAAAATCTTCGTAATCATTACGAAAAAGAACACAAACTGAAGGAAAAGTCTCTGAGTTATAATGTATAAAAAATAATGCAGAACACATGAAGCACTGGCATTTATTACGCTTCCACTCATATTAACGCTCCAGTGCCGTGGCCAATTGTGGTAGGTTTCCCCAAGACGCGAACAGCTCGATCGAGGTAGTCCCACTGATTCTCGATTGGGTTCAAACCCGTGGAGTTTGGTGGCCAGGTGTGTACATAAACTCATCGTAGTGCTCTTAGAACCGTGCACGTACAGTACGAGCTGTGTAAAATGTTGCATTGTCCTGCTGGTAGATGCCATCGTGCTGAGGAAAAACAAACTGCGTATGGGAATGGACTAAGTCCCCAAAGATAGATGCCTACTTGTGCTGATCCAATGTATCTTCCCGCATGACGAGATCACCCAGGGAATGCCTCGAAAACATTCACGACATCATACTGCATGCAGAGTGTTTGCTTTCAGACGCTTCACGCTGCACGTTCCAACGGCCATCTGTCCTATAGAGTACAAAATTTGATTTATTTGAAAAGGCCACCTTTCGTCAGTCAGTGGACATCCAGTTGCGGTACTAGCGTGCAATTCCCAGCCTTGCTCACCGATTTACAGCAGTTAGCATGGGTGCATGAACCAGGCGCGCAGGCCGCTGTGACCGAACGGTTCTAGGCGCTTCAGTCTGGAACCGCGCTGCTGCTGCGGTCGCAGGTTCGAATCCTGCCTCGGGCTTGGACGTGTGTGATGTCCTTAGGTTAGCTAGGTTTAAGCAGTTCTAAGTTCTAGGGGACTGACAACCACAGATGTTAAGTCCCATATTGCTCAGAGCCATTTGAACCATGAACCAGGTGCCTGCTGAGGAGGCCGATACGCAGTGACATTCTTTGAGGAGACGCTGCTGGTAGCGCCTTGGTTCATCTGGGCGGTCAGCTGTTCAACAGTTGTACGCCTACTCGCCCGCACACATCGCCGCTGTCGTTCACCCCTGTCATCTATGGTCCACCACAGTTGCCTCGGCAACGGATTTGGAAAGCGCCATTTTGCTTGGTTTAGGCAGTGCTCACATTAATGTGACTGTACCGTGTATGAAATAAATCCATCTCTATGTATAAAAGGCAATGGCCCGACTGCCTGACTCAGCCAGGCTTATCATCGCCCAGCCCAAACCGCTAAGAACTGAAACTTGAAATTTGGAGAGGGTGTTAATCTTACCCCTGTAGGGGTTATTTAAGAAGAGATTTTTCGAAATTTCACCCCTAAGCGGATGAAACAGTGGTGAAAGGTTCTTGAAAAATGTCGTCATTGACGCAGTTTTGAAGCTGGACCTACGAAAATTGGTATTTGGCTTCGCAATCTGAAATATAGAATTACGTGTTTCAGCATTTTTGTACATTTAACCCCTAAGTCGGTGAAATACTACGTTACATTTTTTTTAAATAAATCGTTATTAAAGGACTACTAAAGTATTTTAAAAGCTACCTATATGAAAAATGATATTTGAATTCTCAGTTACAATTTAAAACATGCGTGACCCTGTGTTTTTGAGAATTCAGCCCCTAAGGGGTTGAAATATAGGATGAAGTATTTTATGAAAAATTAACATTATAAAAGTAGTTTTATCGTTAAATCTATTAAAATTTGAATTTAGCTTCTCTGTTAGAAATAAAAAATACGTGTTTCAAGGTTTTTGGAAATGCGACCCCTCTGGGGGTAAAATAAGGGATGAAATTTTTTGTGGAAATATTTCATATACAAACACTTTTGAAGCTAAACCCATAAAAATTTTTATTTGGTTTCTTTGTTAAAAATAGAACACCAAGTGTTTCACTGTTTTGGAAAATCAACCCCTAACGGGCTGAAATATTTTATAAAAATGATTCATTTTGGAAGTATTTTTAAAGCTAAACCTTTGAAAGCTAGTGTTTGGCTTCTCGGTTACAAATGAAAAAAAAAGACATATGTCACTATTTTTGGAGATTCTATCCCTTAGGGAGTGGAATAGGGGATCAAAATTTTTATGTAAATATTTCGTTAATGGTATACTAAAAACTGGTATTTCACTTCTCTGTCAGATATACAGAAATTTGTGTTAGGAAATAAAGTTTTCATGGAAATACTTCCAAAAGAACGCAAAAGGCATGATTTATAAAACCTCGGACTCCAGTTACCAGCTTTACTTTTTGGTCAGAAGTACATTCAGAATGGATCATACTTCTATGGGCTTTATTAGCGTGGAAAGTTTAGAAAGTGTTGCAACTTGTGAACAACATAAAAATTCGATAAAGAAGAAAAAACACAAAGTGAAAGTGATTTTTCGCAGCACTCCTAGGTTCCGTTAAAGATGATTTGGTGCTTCGGAAGCCTAAGGTTTACAAGATCACCTGTGAGTGCGTCCGTTGATACATCGTACAGACGACACTGGAGAGATGCAGAGAGCACGGCAGGTACACCCGGCTCTTACAACCTAATAAATCTGCGGTGGCCGAGCACTGTATTCACACTGGGCACTCTATGGTGTACGATAACGTCGAAATTTTAGCTTCGCCTTCATCTTTCTGTGACACATTAGTGAAAGAAGCAACTGAAATTCGGTTGGAGATGATTTGAATTAATAGAGATAGCTGCTTATGTTTGGGCAAATCATGGAATCCGGCAATTTCTGCAATTATATCACAAAGACGTCGAGATGGTGCAGCTCGCAGTTATATACCGATATCAACGTGTGGATCGACTGCGCAGCCATAGATCCAATTCCATGCACACGTCATACCTCTTTGCTGCCGATCAACGTCTCTGGCGCCGTGTGTATCTGTGGCTGCATGCGCATGCGGTCCGTTCTGTTAAGAACGGAGCAAGTGCTGGAGTGTCAGTCACCTCGGCTCACTCTGAAGATGGCTGGACGGTATTCAGCCGAAATAGGAGAGGAAGAAGTTGAATTTATGCGGCTGCACGCCCGAAATTTTATGAAACAGTCTTTACGCAGAGAAAATATTAAGATGCACAAGAAAAAACAAATCTGTTCAGACCATACTGTCTGCCCGAGCGAAGACCATACTGTCTGCCCGAGCGAAGCAGCGGACGCTAACTAGTATCCTTATAAATTTAAACTTATTACCTACGATAAAATTTTATAGCACTTGAACATTTTTAATATAAATAAACGAATAACGACACGATTTCTCAGAACCAGACATCTGTGCTTCCAGCATCACATTGCCACCTGTTAACTGATTGATTATGGTAATCCAGGGAGATACATGCTTTGTGGTTAACGTTCATGCGTGAGATGATGCAAAAGGAAGTGATTTCTAAATGTAGTGATGATGACTGTGATCTACATCTACATCTACATGGATACTCTGCAAATCACATTTAAGTGCCTGGCAGAGGGTTCATCGAACCACCTTCACAATTCTCTGTTATTCCAATCTCGTAGAGCGCGCGGAAAGAATGAACACCTATATCTTTCCGTACAAGCTCTGATTTCCCTTATTTTATCGTGGTGATCGTTCCGCCCTATGTAGATCGGTGTCAACAAAATATTTTCGCATTCACAGGAGATAGTTGGTGATTGGAATTTCCTGAGAAGATTCCGTCGCAACGAAAAACGCCTTTCTTTTAATGATTTCCAGCCCAAATCTCATATCATTTCTGTGACACTCTCTCACATATTTCGCGATAATACAGAACGCGCTACCTTTCTCTGAACTTTTTCGATGTACTCCGTCAGTCCTACCTGGTAAGGATCCCACACCGCGCAGCAGTATTCTAAAAGAGGACGGAGAAGCGTAGTGTAGGTAGTCTCCTTAGTAGGTCTGTTACATTTTCTAAGTGTCCTGCCAATAAAACGCAGCCTTTGGTTAGCCTTCCCCACAACATTTACTATGTGTTCTTTCCAATTTAAGTTGTTCGTAATTGTAATACCTAGGTATTTAGTTGAATTTACAGCTTTTAGATTAGACTGATTTATCGCGTAACCGAAGTTTAACGAGTTGCTTTTAGTACTCATGTGGATGACCTCACACTTTTCGTTATTTAGGGTCAACTGCCACTTTTCGCAACATTCAGATACTTTTTCTATATCGTTTTGCAGTTTGTTTTGATCTTCTGATGACTTTATTAGTCGATAAATGATAGCGTCATCTGCAAACAACCGAAGACGGCTGCTCAGATTGTCTCCCAAATCGTTTATATAGATAAGGAACAGCAAAGGGCCTATAACACTACCTTGGGGAACGCCTGAAGTCACTTATGTTTTACTCGATGAGTTTCCGTCAATTACTACGAACTGTGACCTCTCTGACAGGAAATTACAAATCCAGTCACATAACTGAGACGATGTTGCATAAGCACGCAACTTTACTACGAGCCGCTTGTGTGGTACAGTGTGAAAAGCCTTCCGGAAATCCAGGAATACGGAATCGATCTGAAATCCCTTGTCAATAGCACTCAACACTTCATGTGAATAAAGAGCTAGTTGTGTTTCACAGGAACGATGTTTTTTAAACCCATGTTAACTGTGAGTCAATAGACAGTTTTCTTCGAGGTAATTCATAATGTTCGAACACAATATATGTTCCAAAATCCTGCTGCATATAGACGTTAACGATATGCGCCTGAAATTTAGTGGATTACTCCTACTACCTTTCTTGAGTATTGGTGTAACCTGTGCAACTTTCCAGTCTTTGGGTACGGATATTTCGTCGAGCGAACGGTTGTAAATGATTGTTAAGTATGGAGCTAATGCATTAGCATACTCCGAAAGGAACCTAATTGGTATACAGTCTGGACCAGAAGACTTGCTTTTATTGGGTGATTTAATTGGCTTCACTACTCTGAGGATATTTACTTCTACGTTACTCATGTTGGGAGCTGTTCTCGATTCGAATTCTGGAATATTTACTTCGTCTCCTGTTGTGAAGGCATTTCAGAAGGCTGTGTTAAGTAACTCTGCTTTGGCAGCACTGTCTTCGATAGTATCTCCTTTGTTATCGGGCATAGAAGACATTGATTGTTTCTTGCCGCTAACAGACTTCACATACGACCAGAATCTCTTTGGATTTTCTGCCACGTTTCGAGACAAAGTTTCGTTGTGGAAACTGTTACAGGCGTCTCGCATTGAACTCCGCGCTAATTTTCGAGCTTGTGTAAAGGATAGCCAATCTTGGGGATTTTGCGTCTGTTTAAATTTGGCATGTTTATTTCTTTGTTTCTGCAACGGTGTTCTAACCCGTTTTGTGTACCAAGGAGGATCAGCTCCGTCGTTTGTTACTATTATTTGGGAGAGTCAAGAATACCACTGATCAACAGGCGAAATTGTTTGTCAGTCAGGCCTTCCATCTCTGGCAGTACCTTAGTGACAAATGTTTTCTCGAAGCGTCTTCTGTGACAATACTGTGATGACTATAGATAAAAGCTTTGTCGGCTGCAAATACGGAGTGTCCCACTCAAACCTCCCTGATTTCAAAGACCCTGGAAAAAAAGACCACTGTAGGTACGACAATGAAAAATGCACCACGTTGTAGAGCATCTCAAAGAATTTATTTATCATCAATACACCTCTACATGTGAACCATTTGTAGCACGAAGAATATCGAGTCTATATTCAGTTTCTTGTCACGTTCTTTGTAGCATCAATGTTGATCGAGGTACATCAAGTTGCCTAGGTGCTTGATGAACTGACTTACGTGGGCTTCTGAGAAACGTTTGTCTGATGTCCTCCACTGTCTCCTCTGAAATCCCGTAACGTGAACCACCAGAATGTTTCAGAACACTTCCTGTAGCCAGAAACTTCCTATACCATTCCTTAATTGTTTTCACATCAGGTGGATCACATTCATAAACACGACGATAATTTATTTGCACAGTAACCGGCGATTTTGTTTCTGCAAACCACACTACTGCTTGGAGTCGCCATTTTCACTTCATGCGACCATGCTGCAGTCTGGCAACGATACTTGGCACTTCTCACACGGGAATATAAATTCTTGGAGATGCTCTACAATGTGGTGCATTTTTCATTGTCGTATCTATTGCGGTTTATCTCTCCTGGGTCCTTGAAATAAAAGGGAGGTTTGAATGGGACACCCTATATTTGCGACTGGGTTTTTACCTTCTTCACAGTGTGTTTGGTCTTCATTTCCAGAAGTTCAGTGGCAGGCTGAGATTCAATGATGGGTTGCGATGGCTAGGATAGAGTTGTGTTATCTGGTGAACCACGGAGTGCATATACGCGGAGAAGCGGATGCCTCTCCATTGCTTCAGCCAGCTTAGGGCAAACCACTCGGTCTCAGTCAAACATTGCTAGCAATGAAACAACACGCAATGCGAGGAGAGCGCCTCCAGACTCGAGACCCAACTGCCACAGCAGTTGCATCAGTGTTGACTGCTTGCAGAGCTGTACAAATTCGCCTTCCAGCCTGCCTGCCCCTACATCCGCTGCAGTCACTAAAGCAAGTCAAGATGGCGCAACGGAGTCACAAGAGTGCATGTTTACTGAAGCACAGTGTTTAAAGCAAGTCAGTTCTCGTTTCCGCAGGCCCGACATGCTTCACGGGACCCGTTCAGCCCGCTGCACCAGGCAACAGATTGCACTGCGAATTCAACGTGACTACAGAACAACCAAGTATGCATTTGAGTAGGTAATTTCACTGCAGCTCAGCTAGCTTAAGGTTCTGAGCAGCAAAATGAACAAACCAAACTTAAAGGTGACTGAAGAGAAATTAAGAATTTGGGCATGTATGCCATTTACGAAGCAGAGCCTAAGTCCAAAATGGGAAAAGTTTTCGTGTGTTTACGAAGCAGTTTCAAGTAAATCGGTAATTGTCTCGCAGCAAATTGTGTAAAGATTTACTGAACACTAATTCGGGAACCTCGAATATATTACGACACGTTCGGAAATTTGACCAGCAGTTTCCTCATTCCATAACTTTTTTAAAGAAGACAAAGACGTAGTGGCTGACAAGCGTGCTGAAATGTGTGCTAAGGACTTGAGACCATATAGCAGTATATAGCCTTTCTAAATTTAGGGCAAACAATGACTGAAATATGAAAAATATATGGCTCAGTGGATATTAAAACCACATTCTGGCGTTATGCAAAGTCGTGCGAAGAAAGCTTAGTATGAAAGAAAAGCTTCTTCTTTCAGGCGTGTACTTTTTAGGTCAACGTAATACGAAAAACGAACTTCGCGTTTGCTAAATGCATCTGTGGAATTTAGAATGAATTATCTTGGCCACTTAGAATGAATTCAGCGAACCCGGAGCCGGCCGCTGTGGCCAAGCGGTTCTAGGCGCTTGAGTCCGGGACCGCGCTGCTCCTACGGTCGCAGGTTCGAATCCAGCCTCGGACATGGATGTGTGTGACGTCCTTAGTTAGGTTTAAGTAGTTCTAAGTCTAGGGGACTGATGACGTCAGATGTTGAGTCCCGTAGTGCTTAGAGCCATTTGAACCATTTTTGAGCTAACCCGAATCATAGAACCTGAAAAAAGTTATTAAAATTTTTACAATTGGGTTCACATTTGGCTGAAACTAAATGAGGTTACAGAAACTAGACTCACATAATCTTACTTTAGTAGGCGTTGAAGTATAATGGACGTTGTCAGGTTCATGAGTGCAAAAGATGTCGACTTTCAGATTTGATTTTGGTTACTATAAAAAACATGTATTAGAGATGACATGAAGGTTGTTCGAAATGAGAATTGTCAGGACTAGTCGAAAGAGGATGAAGTTGCAGAGAAAAACCGTTCATGTCGAAGTAACTAAGTAAGCTCGAAATATGCCGAAAATGAAAAAAAGGACAAATACAATCCACAGTCTTCTGGGCTACAATGACCAAAATTGAATATATGTAGTATATTGGGCCTCGTGTTTCGATAGCCAGGTAAAAAGCTTCCGAACCCTATACATAACACTGCACTGAAAGCCTACAGTACAAACTGCTACGTAGCGTAGCACCGCGGGAAGATGGGCAGGCAAGAAAAGAGTCCTGAAGTCTGCTTGGGTTGGGCATAGTTTGGCTTGGATGGGAGTAAGGCAGCCTGTCCGTTCGGCTGATGACGTGCGGCGGCTTGCCTGCCTGGCTAAAAAGACAAGCACTGGCTCGTTAAAAGCGGAATGTATGCACCTCTGACAGCTTGGGAGTCGCACGCAGGTTGCGCTGCAAGAGCTCTGCAGTTGGAGCAACGCAGTACAGTGCGTCAGACTCTCGAGTGACTGGTGCCCGCAGCTCACGCAACATAGCGTGGTCGTTGCGTTGCGCCAGTCTCAACGTCGAACCTCCCAGATTATAGTTGCGGCCGCATTTAAAGTTGTTGTTGCACATTCTGGTCTCTACAGCGTCTTGGATCGCATAATCACAGTAGAATGACATACTAGAAAAGATTTTCGTTCTCTCAAACATGTCTGGTGTGAGTTTGTGTCCAGCAACCACTGATTTGTCAAAACTACGATTTTTTTAATGTGTCGATGGTGTTCTGCACAAGTTCAGAAACTTTACGAATTGATTTATCATTGTGTTTACTCCTCCACTGACAAGGAATGTTGTAGATTCCAATGATCGTGAGACTAAGATGTTATTAACCTAGCGCAGCTCTTCTCTGGCGCCTTGAAAATTGTTCTTCTGCCTAATCTTCTCGGGATCCTAGACACTTTTTTTTAATTTTTTGTGAAATTAGTAAAGGATTTTTTGCGTGGTCATACTTGGAGTCTACGCATTAACTAACTGTATTACTTAGACAATCGAAAATTTAAAAACAAATTAATAACATGTCCATCTAAACAGTAGACTACAATCACGTTATTTGAGCGACAGTTTTAATCTAAAAATATTTATGTCTAATGATCAAAATACAGATCTCTATTTTATAATTTATCGGTACATATTTCTCCTCTTGTTGATAGTAGGCTGCTGTCTATAGCCTACTTTTCACGAAATAGTCCTGAAACAAGCCAATAAATTTCAGGTCTTTGGCTCAAATAGTTTTCTTTCTTTTGCATCAAATAAACATGTCAGAAAATATAACTATCTGGAAATTAAATTCAAATATTGCTACGAAGAATTTCACGACAGAGTCCCTGCATAAAACTTCTCGGTTCACTAGCCGCGTCAAATTCAGTTAAACCTCCAAGATTTCGATGATACCCTCGACCAGAGACTAAAACCAACTTCGTGAGATGACAAGGCTCCCTCTTCTATACCCAAAGGACGGCATCCGATTGGCTGGATTACCTGTCGATGACGCGTACAGAGGTGGATGAATTGGATATCAGACCAGTCATCAACGGCCTCATGTTCAGTAATCCAGTCAGACGGTCGACATATACACATTTCTAAAGATACTCTAGCCCTAAAAATGGCATTTAGAGCAATATTAAAAGTCTTTATACAGTAGAGAATTAAATACATACATAAGGTTAAATTTTCGGTTTCGAAATATTAGTACTAGTTTAGTACTGTATTGCTATACTACTATAGTACTGTATTATTTATTTTCAAATACTTAAATATTTTTAGGGTATAAGACCCAATTAAAACCAGCTATTTACATACTTTTTGACTAAAAGTATTAGGCATGCTGTATTAACCTTATTAACTTTGAGATATTGTTTTTATTTAATGAACCCTGAGCCTTATTCAGAGTAAACTTAAATTAGCTATTTCACTTATTAATCAGTGCTGTTACTGTGCGAGAGCAATATTTTTTGTTTTATTCTTTTAATGATGCTTTAGGATTTATTTAAATATAATTTCAGTCTTTTCAGAGCTGTATATTCACTGCTCTGTAATAGTCTGTAAGCATGATTATTACTGTAAACTAAATTAGCTTTTTACGAAAATACCGTGCGTGTTTATGTTTTGTTTCTTTTTTCAAAGCCAAAAAATATGTCAGGCTTGTCGAGTTTCCCGGAGTGTCGAGTTATCGAGAGTCCAGTTTTCGGGGTTCTAATGTTGATCATATGACTCTAAAATGCTTAAAAAATATTTAATACTCACTATTTTTCCCGGGGCAAGACCCCCAGTATGGCTCCCCCTCCCCCTCCCCAATATTTTTTATAAGTCGGCGCCCCTGTCTGTGATCAGAGAGGCAGTTGAAATTAGCTTTAGCGGTTTGAGCCAGGGGACTATGCGTCAGTCAGTCAGGACAATGACTTATACGGGGTGTTCAAAAAGTCTCTCCGCAGAGCCGTATGATTGTTAGCCGCGAGTGCCGTATGCCGCAGTGAATATACCGAAATGAAACTCAGTGAAATACAAGTTATTAATTTATTGAATATTCATTTTTACTTACTAATTTTCAAATTAAATGTTGAAAGTGTCCCCCCTGTTTTTGAATACACAATTCAATTCGTCTAATCATTTTTCCAAACAGAAGCTGTAACATTTCTTCTGTAACAGAAACAGTGAAAGTGGATATTGCAGTTTTCAATTCATCGATGGATTTTGGACGGTTTTTATAGACAGTTACACCCTAGACGAAAAAGTCAGGTGGTGATAGGTCAGGCGATCGTGGAGGCCAAAGTCCCTGTGAAATTATGCCATCAACGAAAACATCAGCAAGCAGTGACATTGAAACGAGAGCTGTATGCGCGGTAGCACCACCTTGCTGAAAATAACCGTTCAGTATTTCACTTAACACAAGTTCTCCTATGACTGGGTACAGAATATCACTGCAGTATCGTTGTGCGTTTATTGTTTCGTTGAAAAATATGGGACCCACAATCCGACGTCTATAAACTGCAATCCAAACACCTACTTTCACAGAATGAAGTGGTTCCTCATGACTACACAATGGATTTGCAGTACTCCATATACGAGAATTTTGCGAGTTCATGTACCCGGATAAATGAAACCACGCCTCTAAGTGAAAAACGTTTCATTAAGAACAGCCCTTCCATTTTGTCGAACGAAATTTTTGAACCATTGACAATAATGCAGTCTCTTTCCATGATCAGTATTTCTCAGTTCTAGCACGACTGTCACTTTGTATAGGAAAAGTTCTGTTTTTTCCTTACAGCTGTGTGGACCATTCCGACACTAACATCGATTGTCTGGGCGAGTTTTCTTACTGACTTGTTCGGACTCATTGACATTTTATCGAAAATGTCGAGTAGTTTTATCCTCAGACAAAACGCTAGGACGACCACTTCTCGGTACATCTGTGACCGAACCTGTATGTCGAAATTTGTTAATCAAATCTCGGAAAGTATCGCGATGTGGGAGTGTTGTCTCCGGAAAACTGAATTAAATGTTTGACAAACTGAAACTGTGTATTTCCCAACAGCTTTGAACACATGTTCGACTAAAAATACTGGTTCTTCAATGGTTAGCATTTTAACAGCGACAAAAACGAAACAAACGAACAAAGGAACTAAACTTAAACGTTCACGTCAACACGTAACGACACACACCAACGATACTACTGACGCTGGCTGAGATAAGCTAAACAGTGGACTGTTGGGACAGTCCACTTGAAGGGAAGTAACCCAGGCAGCCGAACAATCATACGGCACGCGCGGCTAACAATCATACGGCACTGCGGAGAGACTTTTTGAACACCCCGTATACAGAGTGGAGCAAAATTGTGTCATGAAATTTTAACCCTGGATAGCTGATGCCAGTAGGAACCAAAAATACTAATGTGTAGGTCGACAACGCACCATTTTTAAACTGCGGAAATTTGGCGCCACGCGCTCCGATTGGCCTTGGGATTGCCCTGTCACCGATTCGACACGTGTGCCTATCACGCTGGGGCAGTGAGTGACAGGGCGAGGGACGTTTGTATGTGCACCTACAACCACAGCGCTGCCCGTCAACCCACGAAAGGCTTGAATTTTGCAAGTCGTTACGTAGCGGCATATTGTAGCCAAGACGGCGATTTCGGCTAACCAAGTTTTTCCAGGATAGAAGCTTGCCTTTACGTGCATCACCGAAAACGTGCCAGGGGTGTCGTGTTCGGGAACACATGGATCTTGGTAGGGCTGCTTCATCGACAGGAAAGAGCGTGAAGCCGTGCGAATGTCTCTCTACCGGTCGAATTTCAGCCGGGCAGGCGCCTCGACGCTGTCTCCAGCCCGGATTCCGAACACTTGTCAATCAGACACACGTTCGCTACAGCCCCTGCATTACGTCACCGCGAGTTTATGACGTGTATCGACAATCCGTCGCACCAAAGCCCAGCGTCGCCCACGCAAATCTGGAGCACTCTGTACTGTTTCGTAGCCTAACACAATACAAGCACCAGGCCATGTTACATCTTGTACCAGGGTTCGGTAAATAGGAGTTTTCAAGTGCCAACAGATATAAAAGCTAGTTGGTTTTGATTAGGAATATGTGGAGGTCAACGAACTGTGTCACCTCATCCTATTTACCTGTCAAGTAATCTGTTATTTAGAAGGGCATTAATATTGGAATCAGAAGGAAATCAATCACGCATGAAGTACGCAATGAAGGCACGACTTTAATACGAGACGAAGTAGAGTATCTGTATTACTAAACGACGAAAACGTTCATTGTAGCAAGTTGCCTGTCTAACTCCCCCCAGGAGCAACAAAAATTTTACCTTCTGTATTTCGTATAATAATTGACCTAAGCTAAAAGTTTAAAATCTTCTCGTAATCTATTCATTATGATGTACCCTGAAGTAGCTAAAGTCATGGGATACTTCCTAATATCGTCTCGGACCTCCTTTTCCCCGTCCGCAGCTCGTGGTACGCGGTAGCGATCTCGCTTCCCGAGCATGGGGTCCCAGGTTCGATTCCCGGCGGGGTCAGGGACTTTCACCTGCCTCGAGATGACTGGGTGTTTGTGCTGTCCTCTTTCCTCTTCATTTCATCCTCATTCATGAAAGCGGCGAGATTCGGTTTAGCAAAGGTTGGGAATTTGTACGGGCGTTGATAACCGCGCAGTTGAGCGCCCTCCAAACCAATCATCATCATCATCATCTCCTTTTTCCCGGCGTCCTGCAACAATTCGACATGACATGGACTCAACAAGTAGTTGGAAGCCGCTGCATAAGTATTCAGCCGTCCATAAGTGTCACATTTTTGCCGGTGCAGGATTTTGTGTACAAACCAAATCTCGATGAGCCCGCCGTTGTGGCCGAGCGGTTCTAGGCACTTCAGTCTGGAACCGCGCGACCGCTACGGTCGCAGGTTAGAATCCTGCCTCGGGCTTGGATGTGTGTGATGTCCTTAGGTTAGTTAGGTTTAAGTAGTTCTAAGTTCTAGGGGACTGATGACCTCAGATGTTAAGTCCCATAGTGCTCAGAGTCATTTAAGCCAAATCTCGATGATATCCAATAAATGTTCGATGGAATTCATGTTGGGCGATCTGGATGGACAAATGATTCGCTCGAGCTGTCCAGAATGTTCTTCGTGCCAATCGCGAACAATTGTGGCCCTGTGAAATGTCGCATTGTCATCCTTAAAAAGCAACTGTGGCACTGTCACAATGCGCATTGTCATCCATAAAAATTAGGTGCATGAATGGCAGCAAATGGCCTCCAAGAAGCCGAACATAACCACTTCCAGCTAATGTTCGGTTCAGCTGGAGCAAAAGACCTAGTCCATTCCACATAAACACAGCTCACACCATTATGGAATCACCACCAGTTCGCACAACGGCTTGCTAACAACCTGCCTTCATCGCTTTGTGGGATCTACGCGACCGCTCGAACACTAACATTAGCTCTTACAAGCTGAAATCGGGACTCTTCCGATCACTCCACGGTTTTTCAGTCATTAGGGTCCAACCGACTTGGTCACGAGCCCAGGAGAGGCGTTGCAGCGATGTCGTGCTGTTAGCAAACGTACTCGTGTCGGTCGTCTGCTGCCATAGCCCATTAATGCCACATTTCGCCGCACTGTCCTAACGGATTCGTTCACCGTACGGCCCACATTGATTTCTGGGGTTATTTCACGCAGTGTCGCTGCTCTCGGTCGTTAACTGAAGGCCAGTGGGCACTGCGTTGTTCTTGGTGAGGGGCAGTACCTGGTATTTGGTATTCTAGGCAGACTCTTGATACTATGGATCTGGGAATATTGAATTCCCTAACGAAATGCGATGTGAAATGTCTCATGCATCTAGCTACAACTACCATCCAAAATTGTTATAACCGTCGTGCGGGCATAAACACATCGGGAAGTATTTCATATGAATCACCTGAGCACAAATGACCGCCCAGTCAATTCATTGCCCTTTTAGCCCTGTGTATGCGATAGTACCGGCATCGGTATACTTTTGGCCCCCAGTGTATAATGTAGAGTTAAAAGGTTTGGTTTTGACTTTTTCACTGTTCTGTGTGTGGGTGAATAATCCGAAACTAATAAAACCTACATAATCAAGATTTTGCGTCTTTCAACATAAAGGTTTTATATGCTTAGCGTCAAATTTTTTGCACATTAACTTATTTGTATGGTAATCAGCTGCATTTAACATGGGAGTTCGGCTCTTTGAATAACAAGAGTTCGGGTTACTGGTTCTCTAAGAATGCACTGCTGCAGGCTAAAAGGGTCAGCACTCCCTAAAACGAAGGTTAGTAGCTTGATACTTCCTGCTGTCGCGGCACCTTCGTTCTGGAAATCTCTCTCGACACAAACGAACATTATCGTACCGTCATCCAAATTTGAAATGGTCGCCACCAAACTAAGCATTTGTGCACACTACCATTTTTACCGTGTTTTAGTTCTGCGGCTTTAATTTATTAGCGACGCCTTTCGAGCCTTTAGGGCTCTTCAACTGGCATCAAGACATACAGATAACTTAAACACTATTTACACTACTATTACTGTTGAGTAATTTTTTGGGTTGTCAGTGTCTTCATTAGTTCGAGAACATGCACCTCTCAACATGAAAAATTAAAAAAACGTGTGCAGCACGTATGTTGCCAAAGAAAGTGGCGTCAACTAAATGCTTTGGTGGTACACGCAAGTGACTTTTCTTACGAGAGAGAGTAGTGTCAATTTCTTTGTGTGTGTGTGTGTGTGTGTGTGTGTGTGTGTGTGATACAGGCAAGTACATGCTCCTTCACTGCCCGCTGTGATGGTACAGCAAATGGTCTCGTTTTTGTAATACTTTTATGCACTTCTAGAATCTGTACCACAATCAGAGAAAAGGAACCCGTACGGGATCACTTTGTTGTCAGTCTGTCTGACTTTTCAAAACCCCTTTTCTCAGCAACACGTAGACGTAGCAAGTTGAAATTTATGCCTCATATTAAGGTCTACGTTGCCTTCATCATGTAAAAAGTGAATCTTCGATCTCAGCCGGCCAGTGTGGCCGAGCGGTTCTAGGCGGTTCAGTCTAGAACCGAACTACCGCTACGGTCGCAGGTTCGAATCCTGCCTCGGGCCTGGATGTGTGTGATGTCCTTAGGTTAGTTAGGTTTACGTAGTTCTAAGTCCTAGGGGACTGATGACCTCAGATGTTAAGTCCCATAGTGCTCCGTGCCATTTTGATCTCAATCCAATCAAAAGATATGGATGGCATTTAATGTTCCATATTTTGATTTTCGCAAACTCACAATCAGTCATCAAAACCTCGACGATACTTACCATCGACGAAATTTTTCAGGAAGCAAGATTTCACACTACAACCAAAGAAGAAAATCCGAAGACTGTTAATTTCTAGTTATATCACACGAAAAAAAATTCTAGTTTGTTATCAGACTATCTCTGTCCTTCCGTCAGTTCGGGCCTTTTTTCTCATGAACGGGTAGATGTATCATGTTGAAATTTGTGTCACATACTAAGGTCTAAGGTATCTTGACCAGGCCCGTAGCCAAAGGGGGGGGGGGGTTAATTCAGGGGTGTCCAGACACCCCTTGTCACCTAAATGAAGTTACACGCGACCTAGTTTCCGTGTAGTGAAATTGAGAGTTATTTTGATTTTCGGTCATATGACGAAAAAGCGTTATGCACTATCAATAGATAGCAAGGCTACATATAGATTTAAACTGTTTATACATCGACAGTAATATCGGCTATCACCCATTCCTATTTTAGCCAAGACCAATTGTTGGCATTGTTTGAGCTCAATAGTTTTTCTGTTATTCAGTTCAGTTTTTACTTATAGTTGGATTTAATGTAAGCCGATACCGTTTATTTTTTTGTGCTGTGTATTGCTGTGATAGTTTGTAATTTTGAATAAGTTTGTAACAAAAAATGAAAGGAAAACCGATTTTGCTTCGGCCGCCAGCGTCATCGTAATTTAAAATTTGTACGCACTGTTCTAATAGCCTAATCACTCACCTGAAGCAGTTAAACGTTAGCACTGGATTCGTTATCTGGAGGCTAGTAGAGCTTGGGGGCTGCAATATTTCAGTATTTCACTAGACAGATGGGCGATAAATGTCATGACAAATAACATTAAATTAAAACCAGTGCATAAAAACACACTTGGATTTCTCCGTGTCGCCAAAAAATCCCGTTGATTAACAAAAATATGGCCCAAACGGCCATGGTTGCAGTTCTTTAAAAAATTTGCTCAATATTCTATCATTAGCAGCCCAACTGGCAAAATATCGCTCAGTCACGTTACCAGGGCGGTACTCAGTTATGAAAACCATTTCCGATACGGAAAGATGGGGAGGGGTTTGTGGAGAGCGGAAGGGGTACGGGATGGCAGCACATTCTACAGTTCGTTCGTTTCTAAAAAATATTTTCATCGGGCTGCTTGAATTCGTCCGAGCCGACTGCGCTCTGCACCCCTCCCTCCCACTTTGATCCAAAAGCTACTTACGCTCTTGTGATACTGTAATAACTAAAGCCAGCAATTGCATGCACAATTACATCTTAATATATGCATGTATTCGCGCAATAACAAACGACTAAATATGCACAATTAACGGAAAAACATGCAATGTCAGAATTCAGTCTTTTGTTGTAATACATTTTATTTTATTTTAAAACACTGTACAGCAACCGTTTTTCCCAAATCTCCACCGACTTCGGCTAGCTCAGCGTGTTGGGCCTCTGAGCTAGAAATCCCTGGATTCGGGAGGCGTGGTGGTTTGAATCCTCCTGCCAGCAACCTTGAAAGTGGTTTTCTGCGGTTTCCGATTTTCTGTTTAGGCAAATGTCGCGGTTGGTCTCTTACTACGGGCCACAGCTACTTCCTCCAGAATACCTATCTTTCCTGAAAGATTCTAGTTCCCCTAAAGATGCAGCCGCTCTGCTTAAATGAAAAGGCTCTGAGCACTATGGGACTCAACTTCTGAGGTCATTAGTCCCCTAGAACTTAGAACTAGTTAAACCTAACTAACCTAAGGACATCACAAACATCCATGCCCGAGGCAGGATTCGAACCTGCGACCGTAGCGGTCTTGCGGTTCCAGACTGCAGCGCCTTTAACCGCACGGCCACTTCGGCCGGCATTAAATGAAAAGAGTTGCATTGAAAGCGAGCCGACCATCTTTTTGGAGACTCTCAGCATTAAAAGTCATATAATAAATAAACACTGATCCAAATTCTGCTCATTTAAGCTCATGTATTTGTCTGCCGGAACATTGTTTAATGTAGAAAATGATCGTTCTTACACTGCAAGAAGTGGGAGATGTATACTTAAATGAGGAAATTTGGAAAAGTATAATGCTGAATAATTCCAGATCCTTTGCATTTTCGCCATCAAAAATTGTTCTAGCTTCTCTGTAGAAAATATATTTCGTGTTCCAAGAGCCGCATCGGTAATGATCACGGTATACCAAAAATTTTGCGCTCGTCCGTCCCTGATCACTTCCTCAGTTCAAATTCAGACTGAAAGAAGAAGAATGTAAAATAACCTTGGATGGTGAAGAGAGATTGGAGCACGACTGCTTCTTAGTCGTTTACCAACAAACAGTGCTCCTAAGTACGGATATTATATCTGAGCTTCGCGAAAACTCCGAGATCATTGTCGAGCAAAATGTTTAAACATTCTTCGTAGAAAGTTTAAGCTTAAATGATAAACATGTGTCTTTTTAAGGTTTTCTTTAACAAAGCGGACATCCCCCTCCCCTTCTGACAAAATCCTGACTACGTCCTTGCCTTGGCGATATAATAAACGTTAGCTTGTAAGTCAACGCAATCAAGAGATATGACACATATATCACATAACTTGATACTTGCAAGCTCACTGATTAAAACCTATATCGTACTTCCCTTTGACACAGAATCATAAAATTGGGTAAGAAGAAAGATTTCACAGTTTATGTACAGGAGAAAAACAGAAAATTGTTAACAAGTAATATTTCTTTTGTCATTTGTTACCAGACTTCAGACTTGAAATTAAAACATTCTCGGATGTCTTGTTATCCATGGGACCGGTATCTTGCCGGTATCAAAGTCGAGAACGGGCAAAACACGTCGAGGTTCTCGATTCTCAGAATGGATGAGCTGTCCTTATGCTTAGTTAAGTTTGTACTGAACCGTTCGTACGCGAGCTCTACTCGCATCTGGCAAAGATTTTTACGTCACTTTTCTTCTTCCTCAATGTTTTTAAAGCAAAACTAGCAAGGAAAAATGTACTAATACCTAATAAATGGCTGTAAATGTGCTCCTTATGGAAGATTGGTACGTTGTATGTGTAGAAAAAATTACCGCAGACCACTCGATCGTCTCTATCAAAACACCGGTTCGAAATTCGTCGCATATAAATAAATCTCGTAAGATTAATAACGCTTAAACTCTGTGACTCGCTGCCTTGCATGTGTACTGAGTGATCTCGAACACCACCAACAAAATTTAGGGGGTCTATCAGGGGTATTTTCTGAGCGCTTTGTTGCAAGGCACCGGTGGACTGCGGTGGCTCATGATAAGGTAATTGTACGACGTACGATTTCTTATCCTCATTTTTTATCCCAATTGCACTGAAAATATCTACTACGCAGCAGTGAAAATGTTGATTGTACACGTTGTGTGTCTTGTTTGAAAACGTTCACTCACGATACTTGCTCTTGACAACAGAAACGCCCACTTTGCTCTTCCCCTCAAGCTGTCAGTCACTACAGCCCTGTTCTGTCTCGCGTTTATGTTTGTAGTAACGGTTGCTGCACGTTAATAGTCGCTTTACACTTCGCCGTGATACTGGTGGCCGAGATATTGAGCAATACCTGTCAGGGGATAGATTTGCATTTGTTACGTACTGTACACTGACAGATTAGATTGAACATAGTGTGAAAAGCTGTTCGTGACTCGTCTGAGGGTTGTTGAACATCGACCAAAAAAAATCGCAACACCAAAAAATCGATAATGAAGAGCAATGAAATTACGGGAATACATTTGTCTTGGTGACATATTTGAGTGATTAACGTTGTAAGGCCTGGAATATTAATAACCCATGTAACTGCCAGAATGTTGAATGTAAGCATTCAACGTGCATCCATTGTGTTGTACAGGTGCCGGATGTCAGTTTGTAGAATGAAGTTCCAGGTCTATTGCACTTGGTCGGTCAATACAGTGACATTTGATGCTGTTTATGGGTGACACTGGATTTGTTGTCCAATGATGTCCCAAATGTGCTAGACTGGAGACGAATCTGGTGATCGAGCAGACTAAGGCAACATTTCAACACTCTACAGAGCATTTTGGGTTGCAACAGCGGTTTGTGGGCGAGCGTTATACTGCTGGAAAACATCCTCTGGAATGCTGTTCATGAATGGCAGCACAACAGGTGGAATCAACAGATGGCGTCCAAATTTCCAGTCAGGTAACAAAGCAGATAAAAATTCACTTGACGCCTTCCTGAGAGACAATCTCCACTCATTCCAAATTGATAATATAAGTGTAGACCAGATGTGCCTTGTATTCAAAGAAATAGTACCGGCAGCAATTCAGAGATCTATAACAAATAAATTAACAAACGACGCAGCTGATCATTCTTGGGACACAAAACGGGTTAGAACACTGTTGCAGAAACAACGAAACAAACATGCCAAATTTAAACAGAAGCAAAATCCCCAAGATTGGCGATCTTTTACAGAAGCTCGAAATTTAGCGCGGACTTCAACGCGAGATGCTTATAACAGTTTCCACAACGAAACTTTGACTCGAAACCTGGCAGAAAATCCAAGGTGATTCTGGTCGCATGTGAAGTATGTTAGCTTCAAGAAGCAATCAATGCCTTCTATGCGCAATAGCAATGGAGATGCTATCGGAGACAGTGCTGCCAAAGCAGAGTTACTTAACACAGCCATCTGAAATGCCTTCACAACAGAAGACGAAGTAAATATTCCAGAATTCGAATCGAGAACAGCTGCCAACATGAGTAACGTAGAAGTAAATATCCTCGGAGTAGTAAATCAAATTAAATCACCCAATAAAAGCAAGTCTTCTGGTCCAGACTGTATACCAATTAGGTTCCTTTCGGAGTATGCTAATGCATTAGCTCCATACTTAACAATCATTTACAACCGTTCGCTCGACGAAAGATCCGTACCCAAAGACTGGAAAGTTGCATAGGTCACACCAATACTCAAGAAAGGTAGTAGGAGTAATCCACTAAATTACAGGCGCATATCGTTAACGTCGATATGCAGCAGGATTTTGGAACATATATTGTGTTCGAACATTATGAATTACCTCGAAGAAAACTGTCTATTGACACACAGTCAACATGGGTTTAGAAAACATCGTTCCTGTGAAACACAACTAGCGCTTTATTCACATGAAGTGTTGAGTGCTATTGACAAGGGATTTCAGATCGATTCCGTATTCCTGGATTTCCGGAAGGCTTTTGACACTGTACCACACAAGCGGCTTGTAGTGAAATTGCGTGCTTATGGAATATCGTCTTAGTTATGTGACTGGATTTGTGACATCCTGTCAGAGAGGTCACAGTTCATAGTAATTGACGGAAAGTCATCGAGTAAAACAGAAGTGATTTCTGGCGTTCGCCAAGGTAGTGTTATAAGCGCTTTGCTGTTCCTTATCTATATCAACGATTTGGGAGACAATCTGAACAGCCGTCTTCGGTTGTTTGCAGATGACGCTGTCATTTATCGACTAATAAAGTCATCATAAGACCAAAATAAACAACAAAACGATTTAGGATAGATACCTGAATGGTGCGAGAAGTAGCAGTTGACCCTAAATAACGAAAAGTGTGAGGTTAAAAAAAATGGTTCAAATGGCTCTGAGGACTATGGGACTTAACAGCTATGGTCATCAGTCGCCTAGAACTTAGAACTACCTAAACCTAACTAACCTAAGGACATCGCACAACACCCAAAAGTGTGAGGTCATCCACATGAGTGCTAAAAGGAACTTCGGTTACACGATAAATCGGTATAGTCTAAACGCCGTAAATTTATCTAAGTACCTAGGTATTACAATTACTAACAACTTAAATTGGAAGGAAAACATAGAAAATGTTGTGGGGAAGGCTAACCAAAGACTGAGTTTTATTCTCAGGACATTTAGAAAATGTAACAGATCTGCTAAGGGGACTGCCTACACGACGCCTGTCCGTCCTCTTTTAGAATACTGCTGCGCGGTGTGGGATCCTTACCAGATAGGACTGACGGAGTACACCGAAAAAGTTCAAAGAAAGGCAGCACGTTTTGTATTATCGCGAAATGTGGGAGGGAGCGTCACAGAAATGATACGGGATTTGGGCTGGTCATCATTGAAAGAAAGGTGTTTTTCGATGGGACGGAATCTTCTCAGGAAATTCCAATCACCAACGTTCTCTTCCGAATGCGAAAATATTTTGTTGACACCGACCTACATAGGGAGGAACGACCACCACGGTAAAATAAGGGAAATCTGAGCTCGTACGAAGAGATATAGATGTTCATTCTTTCCGCGCGCTCTACGAGATTGGAAAAATAGAGTATTGTGAACGTGGTTTGATGAACCCTCTGCCAGGCTCTTAAATGGGATTTGCAGAGTATCCATGTAGATGTAGATATAGTGCGTGGGATAACCATGGGAGTGTTCCTGCTGTCATACAAAACTGCACCCCAGACCGTAACTCTTGGTGTAGGTCCAGTGTGTCCAGCAAGCCGACAGGTTGGATGCAGGCCCTTAACTGGCCTGCTTCTAACAAACACGCTGCCATCAGTGGCACCGAAGCAGAACAAGATTTCATCAGAAAACACAACAGGCCTCCATCCTTCCATTCAATGAGCTCTCGCTTGACACTACTGAAGTTGCAAAAGGTAGTGGTTTGCGGTCAGTGAAATGCGCGCTACAGGGCTTGTTGCTCGGAGCTGTCCTTGAAGTAACCGATTAGTATCAGTTCCTTGTGTCGCTATGGTGCCAAGTGCTACTCAAATTACTGATGCAGATGCAGTACGATGTGCCAGAGACATACGCCAAACGCTATGGTCTTCCCTCTTGGTAGTGCCGCGTGGCCGTCCCGAGCCCGTGCATTCTGGCGCCGTATATTCTCGCGACCACAGCCGCCACCAATCATGAACATGACTACATTCCTGCCAAGTCCTTCTGCAGTATCGCAGAAGGAGCAGCCAGCTTCTATTACACGACCTTGTTCAAACTCAGTGGGGCGTTGATAATGGCGTCTTTGTCGCCTTAAAGCCATTCCTGACTAAAATCAACTCACCACGTCTAGTCTCGAAGATAAGTAACGCACACGACCATTACAGCATTTTAAGCGTGCCTGATTTGCATTCTCACAGTTGCGCTACTAGTGCCACTCTTATGCGACTGGAACGAAATTTGAATAGATATCATCTTCGGATGTAGAAATACACCTATCAACTTTCCTCTATGCCGCACAACTCCTTGTTGTTGTTGCGATTTTTTACCGTCAGTGTATTATTCTCTGTTTCGTATTGTATGTTTCAGTGGTTGTATATTACAAGCTTTTTCACAGTTATGAAGGTATTTCCACAGAAACAAAGGTAATTACGGTTACAAATCGAATAAATCATAACGGCATTATTACTCTGTAACAAGCCACCGGAGACTACATGTCCCTTATACCAAAGTATTCGGAAAATGTACCTGAACAACCTCGGAACTCTGTCGGCGGAGTTCGGATTCACCCTGTGCATTCTTTATAACAACACAGCCAAGAAGAACTAATTTCCGGTTTGACTAACTGTGACGAATCTCACCCGCTACCCGTATGCTGACAGATTAACCCTGAGCGCCGACGCTGCGGCATTTCCTCCTGCTCCCTGCCTCCCTGCCGGTGCCAACGCAGGCTGCAGCTCCAATACTGGCCGGTAGAGATTGCGCAACAACACATCACTAACACTGTTGTAACTAACCTGTATCAAAATGTAGCTCAATACGTTGCATACAATGTAATATACCCTCAGTTTGACACCAGTTCATTCAGAACTTTGCGATAAAATCAAGTTTTTCATTATTTTGATTTCCTTGACAACGGGCCGGCCGGAGTGGCCGTGCGGTTATGGGCGCTACAGTCTGGAACCCAGCGACCGTTACGGTCGCAGGTTTGAATCCTGCCTCGGGCATGGATGTGCGTGATGTCCTTAGGTTAGTTAGGTTTAACTAGTTCTAAGTTCTAGGCGACTGATAACCTCTGAAGTTAAGTCGCATAGTGCTCAGAACCATTTGAACCAACCTTGACAACGGAAGCCACGAACTTAAAATATGAATAGTGTATGTTGTAACTATACAAAAATTTTTTCTTTGTTTTTACTGTTTATTTCGTTCCCCAGTACGATCAAGCCGCTCTTTAGGCAAAGGGTACGCAACATTTGCAAACGAGGAAAAAATAAAACAAAACAAATTAAGAGGTAAGATATTTGCAGGCGGTTTAAAATTTGTAAGGGTGAATTTACTGAAGGTCTTATATGAAACGTGATGTTCTTCATCTTTAGTTTTAAAATAGGATTACTATAAGGTACAACGAAAACAATCAGAATACATTCTAAAGACCCCGGAAACATCTTAAATAAGACGTACAAAACTGTGATCAGAAAACTGACGCACTGCACTATCACTAACAGTTTATGGTCATGCACTGTTGTTGCAGGGAAACTGAGTAGGCGATTAGTTGGCCAGAAGAGTGAGGGCGTAAATGTGAATGACTGATGGGTTATGTCGTTGGAGAAAGTGCATTTTGGGCAGACGAGGTGTTTCCGTAAGGCTGTAATCTGAAGGAAAAGAGTGGTAGGAAAAGATGCGGAGAGAAGGGGAAATTGGGTAAGAAAAAATGGGTAGGGAAAGGAGAAGGTAGCCCTGAGGAGGCGGCATGGGTGGGGTTGAATTATAATTGGTATGATGAGCAAAGTCGGGACTGATTTCATAGTTTGGGAGAAGTAAGCTGTTGAAATTTAGTCGGAACAGGATGTGGAGAGCGTGCAGCTAAAGGGCTGGTAGAATTTGTCAGTAAAGGCCCGGTAGCGTACTAGGAATGGACATTACTGGAGTCGAGTTCAAGGACGCCGTAGATTGTTCGGAAGTGTTCAGTGTGAGAGAGGAGAAGTGGTAATTTGGTAAGATGGTAAAGGATCATTGTGGGGGAAGTAAATAGATGCCGAAAGCAACTTGACGTGTATGACTTTCAAGGATATGTAGGGGCTAGCATAACGTTCAAGGATTTGGGAAGTCTAACAGAATTTAGGTGGAAAGGATATCCATGCAACATTTGCACAGAAGCAGACGGACTGGATCAAGGTTTTGTGGGTGTGCAGGGTACTGGACGTGTATAATCCTCAAGTCTGGCCAGTTAGTAATTTTAGTCTGTTGCGGGCTTTCTGTTGGATATTTAGTAGGTGAGGTTTCCATGTTAAGTGCCAGTCGAGGGTTAATCCAACATACTTTAGTGAATTAGTTAACTCGATAGGACGATTGTAAATGCTAAAGTAGGAGTCACGCAGATGGAAACTGTAGGTGGTTCAGCCTACGAGTATTGCCTTGGTTTTGGAGGGGCGGATCCTGAGGAACCACTTGTTGCAACAGGAGGTAAACCGACTCAGATAGATTTGGAGATATTGTTGGGATTTCTCGAACGTAGTAGGGGACGAGGGTAGAGGGCTAGAAAACTGTTGTCATCAGCATACCGGAGGACATGGACTGGTGGAGGTGGTTTGGTATATCGGTAGTCTAGAAGATATAAAAAGGAGAGGAAAGAAGACGAAGCCTTGGAGCACACCTGCAGTGGGATGGATAAAATCATGCTGAGCTCCTTGTTCAGATATCTTCATCATTTCCTCAGTTACTCCGTGTAATGTGAAACAGCAAAACATCTTTGGTTAACCTTAGAGATTAGAAAATTCAGCGCCATACCCTGTACTGATTTTCAAGTTTGTAAATGCAATAAGTCACAGTACAGGGTGTTCCGAATAAGTATGGAAAAGGGTATGCGAAAGTCTACTACCGGTCCCATTTTTAAATCATGGCGTCTTTCTTTAACTTCCGCTGCCCTGTCATCCCCACTTGCGTGTAATATTATGTTTACAACTATCGCATTAAGTCCGTCTATATACAGCTGATTAAAACAAACTTTATCACGCCAAGCGAGATTCGCCTTTATTTTTTTGAAAATCTGTTCTAGATGTGTTCTTTTTAATTTTAGAGCTGTTCTTCTGTTGTTGTCATTCGAGTTTACGTTATCACAGCACTAAGAACATGAATACTCGTTTACTTCGCGTAACATAGCAACACCATCCAAAACATTACATAAAGGAAACTAGTGTTCATATTCTTAGTGCTGACAATGAAAATTCGAATGACAGAAAACAGAAGAATAGCTCTAAAACCACAATAAGGCAATATGTAGAGTAGCAGCTGCACGCATTGTCACTGATGCCTTTCAAAAAATAAAGGTGAGTCGTGTACGATATGATAAAATTCGTTTCATTTATCTGTACATAGAAAGACATAACGCGAAAATTATCAACATAACATTGTGCCCTTATTTATTCGACAGAACTTTCTCTAAATTTATCTGGAGAACCATCCTCTACAATAGACAAATTTGACATTGGTTTAGGATCACAACTGGGAAGGCCGGCCGAAGTGGCCGCGCGGTTCTGGCGCTGCAGTCTGGAACCGCGAGACCGCTACGGTCGCAGGTTCGAATCCTGCCTCGGGCATGGATGTGTGTGATGTCCTTAGGTTAGTTAGGTTTAACTAGTTCTAAGTTCTAGGGGACTAATGACCTCAGCAGTTGAGTCCCATAGTGCTCAGAGCCATTTGAACCAATCACAACTGGGAAGTTTTTCAACATTTTGTGTTAGGCGAAAGGATTGTTTCATCCTCAAGTCGAGAGCACTGTTTAAGAATGCTGTGTGTTCCCTCCACGGTCCGCAGTCGCGGGCGTTGCTCGAGTCGTTGCGGGCACACCACAAAAAGATAGCTAAACAATAGCGATGAACGCAGGCAAAGCACACAGCGCTTGAATTACGGTTTAACACGACAGGTATTCCCGTCATGTCACAAGTGAGTGAGTGAGAAGTTCAAGCAGTCTGTCGGAGAAGCGTATGCTGACTGTCGGAATAGTGTAAGCAGTTCAGTTAATTCGCGATTAGAAGTATAAACACGCGCTCCAGGAGGCTGTGTTTGAGAACCATGATGTAGTGGAGATTTTAAGAAAATTTTAAATTTGTGGTGAGGTCTAATGGGACCAAACTGCTGAGGTCGTTGGTCCCTAAGCTTATGCAATAGTTAATCTAACTTAAATTAACTTACGCTAAGGACAACACACACCCCCACGCCCGAGGGAGGACTCGAACCTCCGACGGGGGGAGCCGCGTGGACCATGACAAGGCAACCTAGACCGCGCAGCGAGATTATAAGGAAAAATTTATTAACATATCTCACTTTCGATAACGGGTAAAGAGTGTCTATATACACAGATGTGACAAAAGTCACGGTATAGCGATATGCACAGGTGGCGGTGCTTCGCGTACACAAGGTATAAAAGGGTAGTGCATTGGCGCGGCTGTCATTTGTCCTCAGGTGATCCAAGTGAAAAAGTACCCGACGTGATTACGACCGCACAAGGGGAATGACTTGGAACGCGGAATGATAGAGCCAGAAGGTTGGTACATTCATTTTCGGAAATCATTAGGGAATTCAATATTCCGAGATCCACTGTGTAAAGTATGTGCCGAGAATACCATATTCAGGCATTACCTATCACATATATGAAGATGGTGTCTGTTCTCTCGTACATGTCCGAGAGAACAGACACCATCGGTGACCGTGCAGCTCGTTAGAATGAAATTACAATTAAGTCAATACAATGAAATGAATACCCTTAGCTGCATACAGGCGTTGATATACGTCAACGGGGTCGGTTGAAAATGTGTGCCCCGACCAAGACTACGTGGCAGACGCTCTATCCATCTGAGCCACTGAGGACACAGAGGATAGTGCGACTGCAGGGACTTATCTCTGGCACGCCTCCCGTGAGACCCACATCCCCAACTTATTGTCCCAGACTACATTCGTAGTGCCCCTGCTCATTACAATCATTACTCGCGGCTTTACCGATTCCCGTAAGAGTTCGGACAATGTGTGTGCAGCCGCACAGAAGATGGTCAAGTGGCCGGTGAGCCTTAACTATATATATGAAGATGGCGTCTGTTCTTTCGGACATGAAACAGTGCGTGAAATCATTGCAGAAATCAATGTGGGTCGTACGACAAACATATCCATTAGGACAATTAGGCGAAATTTGGCTTGAAAGGGCTACAGTAGTAGACGACGGACGCGAGTGCCTTTGCTAACAGCACGACATCGCCTGCAGCGCCTCTCCTGGGCTCGTAACCACATCGGTTGGACCTTAGGTGACTGGAAAATCGAGATCTGGTCAATGAGACCCGATTTCATTTGGTAAGAGCTGATGGTAAGTTTCGAGTGTGTGCGCAAATCCCATGAAGCCATGAACCCAAACTGTCAAGAAGCTACTATGCAAGCTGATAATGGCTCCAAATTGGTGTGGTCTGTGTTTACATGGAATGGACTGAAGCTTACAGGTAATCCTTTTAGCTTGTTTTGAGAAAACCTACCTGAGTGATCGGCTGTTCCTTCTGGATGAGAGAAAGAGGAATCAAGCGAGTGTAAAAGTTATAGAACGTATAATAAACATTCTATTACATCTATCTACCTGACAAAGACTGACTGTGGTTAGGTTTCCTCACGAGTATTTCATTCCCATTCTACATAAGGACCTTTACTGGGCACGTGACAACCCATATACACTACTGGCCATTAAAATTACTACACCAAGAAGAAATGCAGATGATAAACGGGTATTCATTGGACAAATATATTATACTACAACTGACATGTGATTACATTTTCACGCAATTTGGCTGCATAGATCCTAAAAAACCAGTACCCAGAACAACCACCTCTGGCCGTAATAACGGCCTTGATACGTCTGGGCATTGAGTCAAACAGAGCTTGTATGACGTGTACAGGTACAGCTGCCCATGCAGCTTCAACACGATACCACAGTTCATCAAGAGTAGTGACTGGCGTATTGTGACGAGCCAGTTGCTCGGCCACCATTGACCAGACGTTTTCAATTGGTGAGAGATCTGGAGAATGTGCTGGCCAGGGCAGCAGTCGAACATTTTCTGTATCCAGAAAGGCCCGTACAGGACGTGCAACATGCGGTCGTGCATTATCCTGCTGAAATGTAGTGTTTCGCAGGGGATCGAATGAAGGGTAGAGCCACGGGTCGTAACACATCTGAAATGTAACGTCCACTGTTCAAATTACTGTCAGTGTGAACAAGAGGTGACCGAGACGTGTAACCAACGGCACCACATACCACCACGCCGGATGATACGCCAGTATGGCGATGTCGAATACATGCTTCCAATGTGCGTTCACCGCGATGTCGCCAAACACGGATGGGACCATCATGATGCTGTAAACAGAACCTGGATTCATCCGAAAAAAATGACATTTTGCCATTCGTGCACCCAGGTTCGTCGTTGAGTACACCATCGCAGGCGCTCCTGTCTGTGGCGCAGCGTCAAGGGTAACCGCAGCCATGGTCTCCGAGCTGATAGTCCATGCTGCTGCAAACGTCGTCGAACTGTTTGTGCAGATGGTTGTTGTCTTGCAAACGTCCCCATCTGTTGTCTCAGGGATCGAGACGTGGCTGCACGATCCGTTACAGCCATGCGGATAAGATGCCTGTCATCTCGACTGCTAGTGGTACGAGGCCGTTGGGATCCAGCACGGCGTTCCGTATTACCCTCCTGAACCCACCGATTACATATTCCGCTAACAGTCACTGGATCTCGACCAACGCGAGAAAGCAATGTCGCGATACGATAAACCTCAATCGCGATAGGCTACAATCCAAACTTTATCAAAGTCGGAAACGTGATGGTACGCATTTCTCCTCCTTACACGAGGCATCACAGCAACGTTTCACCAGGCAACGCCGGTCAACTGCTGTTTGTGTATGAGAAATCGGTTGGAAACTTTCCTCATGTCAGCACGTTGTAGGTGTCGCCACCGGCGCCAACCTTGTGTGAATGCTCTGAAAGGCTAATCATTTGCATATCACAACATCTTCTTCCTGTCGGTTGAATTTCGCGTCTGTAGCACTTCATCTTCGTGGTGTAGCAATTTTAATGGCCGGTAGTGTATTAATTTGTTGTACGTGTTGCAGTGTTTACAGTCTTTACTCAAAGCCGCCGGTCTATGTGAAATGCGCTTTTCCGTCCGTTGTATATGGGCAGTGCAGGAGCCTTCGGCCACATGTACGTGTGTATACCAGTGTGTTTGCATGAGCCGCGGCGAGACCAGGTGGCTGTGAAGTGAACGCGGTGCAGTGTATCGACCGCCCCCAGGCACGAGGCGGGCACGCAGAAAGAGGAGCGCAGCTCTGTCTACAATCCCCCGCACTTCACCCCACCTCCGGGCACCTAACACCTCTCTGCCGTCCACCCACCCGCGCTCACACACACACTACTGTACGCTGACACTCCTTTCCTACCTCTGAGACACCTGCAAACATATCACCACACTTACTCCACAGATGGCCCGCATCTCGTGGTCGTGCGGTAGCGTTCTCGCTTCCCACGCCCGGGTTCCCGGGTTCGATTCCCGGCGGGGTCAGGGATTTTCTCTGCCTCGTGATGGCTGGGTGTTGTGTGCTGTCTTTCGGTTAGTTAGGTTTAAGTAGTTCTGAGTTCTAGGGGACTGATGACCATAGATGTTAAGTCCCATAGTGCTCAGAGCCATTTTTTTTTTTACTCCACAGATGGGTAGACAGCGCATTACGTCTGTAAAACTGCCGTGTCAGCCTGTTTGTCTGTTTGAACACATTTCCCCAAAACAAGTACATGAATTTTCCTGCGATTTTCGCTGTCAACTTGAGCGTAGCTTGGAGCACCGTACAGGCTTTAATTTATCAAAATCAGACCACGAAAAGAAACAAGATATCGTGGTTTAAAGTTTTACCAAAACCGTCCTGTCCGTCTGTTTGAATGTTTGAACACACTTATCTCCAAAATTACGAGGGTAATCCCAAAAGTAAAGTGGTCTATTTTTTTATAACTACATATATCTGTTTATTTCTACAATGGTTTACATCAGTTTACAGCTTCAACATTTAGCTATTTTTCGACATAATCACCTTTTCTGTCGATGCATTTTTGTAGACGCTGTGGCAGTTTTTGTATGCCCATGTCATACCAGCTCAACGCCATGCTGTTCAGCACCTCTTCTGTCACCTCGTCGTCGGAGCTGAACCGCTTTCCGGCAAAATGTTCTTTTAACTTAGCGAACAGGTGATAGTCACTGGGCGCTAAGTCAGGGCTGTAGGGTGGGTGGGTGGTTAGGTCCCACTGAAACTGTTTCATGAGAGCAACGGTTTGCCGAGCGATGTGTGGGCGAGCGTTGTCATGGCGAATGTGTACGGCCTTGCTCAACATTCCTCTTCTCCGGTTCTGAATTGCCCGTTTGAGTTTTTTCAGAGTCTCACAGTACCTGTCAGCGTTAATTGTGGTCCCAGTGCTCAACCTTCAACACTGTCTTCTCATAAATTGACGGTCTCCCGCTCCTTCGCTCGTCGTGAATTTCGGTCCGACCAGCTGAAAACTCTCTACACCACTTACAAACATTTTTGACATCCATGCACGACTCACCATACACTTCTGTCAATTAGCGATGGATTTCAATCGGCGCAGCGCCCTCTGCGTTCAAAAACCGAATAACTGCGCGCAGTTCGCACTTGGCGGTAACATCCAACGGGAGCTCCATTCTCAACGACTGCCAAGCCAAGACTGAGCGCCTCAGCGCGGCGTGCGCATGTTTACACACAGCGAGTGAAGCATTCTCCATAACAGTGTGACCAATTGCCACACATAGTTCTGTACTTATAAAAAATAGGAGATCTTACTTTTGGGATTACCCTCGTAATTGAGGAATATCATGGGATTTTCACACGTAGCTTGAGCATATCTTGAGGTATCGTAAAGGTTTTTTTCATCAAAATCGAATCGCGGAATGAAAAGATACCGTTATATGAAGTTTTATCTGAAACCGTAGTATCTGTCTGTTTCTTTGAACATGTTAGTCTCTTCCATGGAGTTTTAACAGCTAACTTGAACATAGCTTGGGGCACCGTACAGGCTTTGTTTCGTCAAAATCGGATCAAAAAAAAAAAAAGGAACATATCATCATTTAAAGTGTTATGTACAACCGTCGTATCTAGCTGTTTGAATACGCTAATCTCTTTCATGTGGTTTTCACAGATAACTTGAGCACAGCTTGGGCCTCCGTATAAACTTACATTCCTCACAGTCGGACCAAAGGAAAAAAACGATAGCATAATTGAAAGTTTTAGCCATACTAATATCACAAATGCGAAAATAACTCTGTGTGTGTTACGTTTTCACGACTAACCCGCTAAACTGATTTAGATGAAATTTAGTGTGCAGATAGCTTGATTCTGAGGAAGATCATAGGCTGCTTTAGAAAGTGTGTACTGATTTGAAGAATATTACGAGAAATAGTGAAAAAATATTCGCTCCTTGAGAAAGCTATTTACTCTTCGACTTTTTATCATATTTGCGAAAAAGCTTTCATTAGTTGATATGTGCTACGTGATTCAAAGTAATAATGTAATGCTTATACGATCTTCAGTGTGTTTAATCCACACATCCACATTATTTGTTACATAAAGTATACATTCTATAATGTGTAGCTACTTCAAAAGCACGATGCGTAGATGGACGCTCTTGCCAATGCCCATCTGTTCGCACTACTCGGTAGCGATGCTGTGCATGCCACCGCATCGTGAATTGGGAGGGCTTGGAAGAGGGGAAATGGGGGGGGGGGGGGGTGCACTTCATGAGCTATGCTTACCCGGACAGGCAGACACGCCAGGGCAGCTGATGATACTGCAAATACAGCAGCTTACTTACTCATCATTGCATATCACAACTACTGATATGCGAACGCAGTTGCTGGTAACAACTAGTTGGAAATAAACTGTGGTTATAAACTGTAGTTACGTAATTTCACCCCTCTTGAGCGCTATCAAGCGACAACACACGAAAATTTCTTTACCTGCTTACCATTCTCTTGATGTTATGACACACATAGTGCAGTGGCAAGTTCAGCATGTAATCACCTCCTGTACACCTGTCGCATGACATGACAATTTACCATCACTGACGAGTATTTCTACATCTGGAACACATAATTATGAGCAAACCATATATGGGTTTGCTCACTTTTTTAATAGTTTCCGTCAACGATACATTAGAACGTAAGTTCATGACGTCACATTATGTTATTGTAGAATGTCTGTGTTGATGATTCACGCATGCGTGCACGTCTGAAGTAACAGCTGCTCATTAAATATTACGAAATTTGACTTCATTGTAATATTTAACGGTACCATATGAAAATCTGTGCCAGCCTGGGACCCAAACCCGCGTACCTTGCTTTACGTGAGCAGTATTAGAGCTTGTCTCGGGCCGACCCAAACATCTATACATCACATTTGTCCAGGTCTCCTAATGCTCTTTCACACACTACGTGATTCCTAATAAAGAGGGACGTTCAGTATTACCATCGTTGTAACCCATCAATCTATAACGCGAAATGCTTCGATGCCTTCCTTTAATTCGATCTGGTGCGTATCCCAAACACTCCGAAAGTACTCAAGAATAGGTCGCACTAGTGTTCTGTACGCGGTCTGCTTTGCAGATGAACCACACTTTCCTAAAATTCTCCCAATAAACCGAAGTCGACGATTCACCTTCCCTGCTACCATCTTTCCATGCCTGTTCCATTTCCTATAATTTTGCAACTTTGTGTCTCCATATTTCATCGACGTGACTGTGTCGAGCAGCACACCACTAAAGCTGTATTCTAACATTACCGGCTTGCATTAACTTACATTTTTCGACATTTAGAGCAAGCTGACATTCGTCACGCCCCACAAGCTGCTGCTCACTCTTTCCACCAGACCATTTGTGTGCACAGACAATACTAGCAGTACTAGCACACTTCCCTGGGGCAGTCCTGACGATATGCTTGTCTCTGATGAACACTCGCCGTCGAGGAAAACGTATTGGTTTGTATTTCTTAAGAAGTCTTTGTGCCACTCATATATCTGGGAACATATTCCTTATGCTCGTACCTCCGTTAAAAGTTTGTAGTGGGGCACCGTTTCCAACGCTTTCCGGACATCTGGGCATATGGAATTAGCCTGTTGCCCTTCATACAGGGTTCGCAGGATATCGTGCGAGAATGGGGTAAGCTAAGTTTCGCACGAGCGATTTTTCTAAATACTTGCTGATATGTGGACAGGAGATTTTCCGTCTCAAGGGCTTGTAGCGGCTACATGTGAGCCGCTACATGGCTTGTTACAAGAGTAACATGCTCAAAACACACCTGGGTACCCTTCCGGCACTCAGGGAATTTTAATCCGGAATTATGTGTTATTATCACTCTTACTATAGTCTGCAAATATTAATACGGGTCGTCTGCTGACGTATGCGTGGGCTGTCTGCTGTGGGTTCTCTGAATGTGGAGATGCAGTCTAGCCAACCATTGTATCAAGTACAGTGCGACTGCACTGGACCAGAGAGACGTAAGATCCCCGCGTGTTAGCAGGCCCCGTTAGGTTGGCAAATAGCCGCTGTTCAGACTCTCTGAGCCGTTCCGGCCACCGTGTATGGACCGCGGACGAGGGGAGACGGTTAGGCATTCCCCGCTGAGACTGTGGTGATTATAGACGCTCTGCGTGATGACTTCTATAGTCATCTCAGTTAGGACAGATAGTCAGGTTGCATAAAATTGCTATTTTTTTTATTTTTATTTTTTTTGTATCACTGATGACGGGCCAGCATTCCATATAACCGTACCATTAAGTAAAGTGAATGATCAAGGAGTTATTCTCATGATTTTATTAAATAAAATGTTGTTGTTATATAAAATTCTTTGTCTCACAGCAACGTCTTATGTCCGTTACCATTCCAATTAAATTATTAAAATTTTCAACTTAAAGTTAAACAATAATCAGAAATTTTGTAGTGATATTTGCTCATGCAAACGGTCGTAGACGTCTTTCACCAAAGACACAGGTGCCATTTTCAAGCTGAGGATGCCTGCCAAGGCTTTGCGGAAAGAAGTATCATGCAGGCATTCATTATATTCAAGCAGAGAATATGTTACAGAATTCTAGAGCAAATCGATGTTAAGGATACTGGTCTCTTAATTTTTCGTATCCGTTCTTTTACCCTTCTTATATACAGGACTTCTCTGCGCTTTTTTCCAGTCGCTTGGGACTTTTCACTGAGCGAGAGATTCACGATAAATGCAAGCTAAGTAAGGGGCCAGTGCCGTAGTCCGTAATGTACTCTCTGTAAAACCAAATTGTCAACTCTTTCAGTTGCTTCTCTACGTCAAAGATGTCTACTATTATCTCCTCCATACGGGAGTCTTTGCGACCGTCAAACGATGATATTTTTGTATGATCCTCTGGGTGAATGATTTCTTAAAAGCGAAATTTAAAATATCAGCTTTCCTTTTGCTGAATCCTTTGCCATACCAGACTATCATTTGCAATAACAGCACAAAAATATTTTTCGAGCGTATTTTTGAGAAATCTTCTGAAAATGAATCGCTCCCCAGCTATGTGATGCGTTGCCTTCTACTCCCGAGTGTACAGTGAACTGGATGGCCCACAGTGCAGAAAGAACGGGAAATTCACCGGAGAAAAAGTTATTACTGGCGCTTGTGGAAATATATACGGAAAAAATGGAAATAAAATATTTATAATTTTGTTTGTAACACTTATCTGAATCCAATGTGCTGGAATATTGGGAATTTTGTGAAATTACGTTAATTATAGGGCTACGTGCAGCAGGTCGCTCATTTTTTACCAACAGTGCTTGGTTTCATGTGCAAATTGCAAAAATGGTGACCGTCAGCTCTATAAATTAGAGAAATGGTGACCGACAGCTAAATTACTCATACTTCACAATGACAAATGGGGGTGCCTCATTCTACCCGTCATGTGACTCTGACGAGTCTTTCAAAGCTCAGCACGGCAAGAGACAGGAACATGTACGATCTATATTTATCTCTGGTCTAAGCAATTGCGACATATTACTCACACACTAGTGTCCAAAAGTGAGCCACAATAATGACAAATAGGAAAAGCCCTAGAGGAAACGTCGGCAGTCACTCTTAACCATCTCACTAACCGGAATTAAACTCTCTTTATAGAACGCCCTGTACCCAAAAGCACGTGATTCAAAGGTAATGCAAGGCAGTGCATTACATTCATAATCTGTTCGTACGTACACTCTCTTGATGAAATCTACAACGGAATGCTACAACACCTCATTTCACAGATATATATTTGCAGTGATTTTCGTGTATTGTGGCAGCCATGATAGAAACCCAGAATTTCGTTAATCCAAGTGCACAGGAGTCCAAGTTATCGCGTTTACAAATATGCACGTTACTTTAATAGTAACTGAGGCATCAAGGGATCACAAATTTAGTATTGGAGGGCAGCCTGGAGGGTAAAAATCGTAGAGACAGACAAAGAGATGAATACACTAACCAGATTCAGAAGGATGTAGGGTGCAGTAGTTACTTGGAAATGAAGAAGCTTGCACAGGATGGAGTAGCATTGAGAGCTGCATCAGACTAGTTTCTGGACTGAAAACCACAACAACAACTACTTTAATTATACCTTTACACTGCAATAAATTTTATGAGGATGACTCCTCACCAGTGGATGATTCCTCACCACTTGTAAATTTTTTAAGAACATTATGATCACTAACAGGTATAATGTGTTGCCTGGATACAAACTTTCTATTAACTGCCAGTTTGGATTATATCGGCCATTGTATCTGTATGACAACGGAAAAGCAGGAGCAATATTTGACTAATTTTGTCACGAAAATGAATGACATTGCTGCGACTCTCGCACAAAAACATACCTTTATAGTAAATTCATGTCAATGTACGTACGATAGGTAATACTTTATGTTAGAGGTGTATCACATTTCTTTCAGTTTCATGAGAAAATTAGTCAGATTTTTTAATATTTTTCTATTACTGTTCACGATTCTGAGGATGATATGGTAACTGACATTCAAAAACAAATTTTTATTCGAGCAGCTGCTCGTGATCTTCTCTAAAGCTTTTAATTAGTGTGACGTACACAGATACAGGTCTACTGATTCCACCATACTGCGCGCAGATTCTACTCCCAAAGTTTCATGCAATAACGAGCCTTTAAAATGGGTTTCGAGAGTCAATAAAACACAGTCTCCCTTATTTTCGCAGTCGTATTATTTCAGCTAAAACAGAAACGCTTCCAGTATATTTTGCTGACGCGAGTGGTAGGATCTGCCAGTCCGCTGATAACACTTTTTTGCTATTATTTGAAATAACCGTCTTCTCCCCAGCAGAAGCATATCTCGCTAGATATAGAAATAATAAGCAACCGTTGCTGACAAAAATAAAGAACAAGAGAAGAGAAAAAACAGAGCACGCTTTTATCCGTTGTGCAACGTCTGCTTCCAGGTAGTCTCTTATGAAAACACCGCCATCCACTTTGTATATTCGGCATATGGTACCCTAAACAAATTCCTGCGCTTTTTTCTTCTTTTTTTCCCAGTACACAGCCTACCGCGTGACGTCCAATGCAAGACATTTCTGTAGGTTGATTCTTACAAAGAAGAAGACAGCAACCAGCCACTATTAAACTGCTATTTATTTAAGTAAATAGCGGCGTAACCGGTTTCGAACTGACAAGTTCATCATCAGACGGCTCTTCACAAGATTTACAAGATGCACTTCACAAAATAGTCAGTTTTCGATTTTTATTCTTCCACTGTAGCGAAACGTACTTGGTGTGTTGGTGCCCTACGGTAGAAAACAGTGTTAGAAGCGCCCTATGTGAACACATCTAACCTCCAAACGATGAAATACGAAGTAAACAAATATGTGAGAGTTGTTATAGTACTTACATCGAAAATTCCGCGCAATTTTGTTGCGAAGTTAACCTCACATATTTGTTTACTCTGTATTTCATCGTTTGGAGGTTAGTTATGTTCACATAGGGCGCTTCTAACACTGCTTTCTACCGTAGGGCACCAACACACCAACAATATTTCGCTACAGTGGAAGAATAAAAATCGAAAACTGACGATTATGTAAAGTGCATCTTGTAAACAGCCGTCTGATGATGAACTTGTCAGTTCGAAACCGGTTACGGCGCTATTTACTTAAATAAATAGCAGTTTAATAGTGGCTGGTTGCTGTCTTATTTGTAAGAATCAACCTACATTAATTGTACACAGCCAAGGTCTCACCATGTCACTTTTAGACAAAATAGCACAAGACGTTTCTTACGTACACTCGAATAACATGTAGTCGCTACAACAACCTATACCACTTCTAGTGAGCCAGTCTCATAGACCTATAGCCACACGTATCCTAAAAGCCCTTCTTCCGTACATTATCTGCCCATGAGATTTTTAATATTTTTGTACTAGTGCATTTCACACAGTTCGAGATTTACTATCTCAGTCTCAGTGTTTCACCACCTTTTTTATTGGCTGAATTAAGTCTCACTTTCAAACTCACTTTTAAATCAGTTTCTAATCCGAAGAGAAGTTGACAGTTTACTCAAGCTATTTCCCTGCGTAGGGTTAGTTACATTATTCAGTCACATTAATGTGACCAGCTGTCAGAATCCTGAATAGCCCACTTTTCCAGCGGAGACCGCTGCGAAATGTGGAGGAGGAGAGTCAGTGTGGTTCTGGAAGGTACTAACAGGGATGAGAAGCCATGCCGACTTCAGTGTCATGGGCAGCTGCGCTATGTGGTCGCACAGATTCTCGACTGGGCTTAAACCTGGGGAGTTTAGTGGCCAGGGACGTACGGTAAACTCATCCCAGTGCTCTTGAAACCACACACGTGCACTGTGAGCTGTGGGACATGCTGCGTTGCCCTGCTGGTAGATGCCATTGTGCCGATGGAAAACAAAAATGGTTCAAATGGCTCTAAGCACTATGGCACTTAGCATTTGAGGTCATCAGACCCCTATAACTTAGAACTACTTAAACCTAACTAATCTAACTAACCTAACACATCCAGGCCCGAAGCAGGATTCGAACCTGCGACTGTAGCGGACGCTCGGTTCCAGACTGTAGCGCCTAGAACCGCTCGGCCACAGTGGCCGGCGATGGAAAACAACCTGCATGTAAGGGTAGACACGGTTCCCAAGGATAAATGCATACTTTTATTGATCCATTGTGCCTCCCACAATGACGAAATCACCCAGAGAGTGCTCTTAGGTCTGGACCCTTCCGACGATCGTTGGTTGTTGTTTGCTTCCAGACGTTTAACGCGGTACGCACCAACGGTTGTAACAACAATATATTTGTAATATTGTACATATAAGTAATTCTTCCCATCTGATTTTTCGATGAACTTGTGTAATTGATGTTCTGATTTCAATTTTTTTGTTTCATGCCATTGTGTTAAGAAAACTGTAAACAAGTTTCAATGTGCATATTAATGCTTATGTCAAATGTCAAGTAATATTGTAATAGAATTGAAATGTAACAAATGTTGAAACTGTTGTACGATGTTTAAAATTGTAACTGTGCGTCTGGTCCATACGTAGGCAATGTGTTAGGATATGTAGAATGCAAAACATTGGGTGAATACCCGGTCTGTCAGGGAGCGGTAAAAGGTGGATGGCAGGCGAGCGCGGGAAAATGTGCACGGGCAATGCACGGGACAACGGGCACAGTTGTTGGAGTTTGGCATTGGTTCGAGCAACACCTTCTGGAGCGAGGAGGCTCTCCTGGAAGACATAGCTTCACTGAGCCTCGGGTATGCTGTTCCAACATCCACACAGCATGGCAAAATTCCATATCCACTAAACGGAAAAGTATTGCGACGCTAAGAAGAATTAAAGTGCCGATACATCAAGAGCCATAGCTGTGGTTGTATGTGTGCTCTGTGCCTCGCCATCTCGCCGCCCGCCAGCCGCCGCATCGATACAAGCAGGTTGAAACTTTTAGTACTGTATTCGTGTGGATCAGAGAGTGAACTGTGTTTGTTTGGTGCAATAATAACCTAAATTTTACCAGAACTTTTCCATCATTTAATTATCCTCACAACTAACCTAGACAGGGTAATTTCCAAATGTTGTGCAATTCTTGTGTCCCGAAATGAAAATTAAAATTTGTGTTAATCATAATTATTTGCAGAACTAGCTATATTAGAATGGTGTTGAAAGAAATGTTTTGTGAATGAACCAGTAAATGAAAAACAAAGGTCTAACGAAGTTGAAAGATAACTTTAGTATTGATATAGTAATGAAGTTTATTATTTCGAGACAGATTTCAAGGCATTTAAATGAGCAGTAAATACGATGAAAAGAGTTGTGACTTATATACTGGAAATCTTGAACGCATTATAAATTCAGTAATCATTTTTTTTTAAATACAGCGATCATAACCGTTTCACATCTTCACAGAGGTCGTTCACACCTGTCAGCTATGGCCCAGTCAGTTGATCAACAGTTGGGCGTCTATTCGCCTATACACATCTTCACAGTGGTCGTTCACACATGTCAACTATGGCCCAGTCAGTTGATCAACAGTTGGACGTCTATTCGCCTATTCACATCTTCACAGAGGTCGTTCACACCTGTCAACTATGGCCCAGTCAGTTGATCAACAATTGGACATCTATTCGCCTATACACATCTTCACAGTGGTCGTTCACACATGTCAACTATGGCCCAGTCAGTTGATCAACAGTTGGATGTCTACTCGCCTATACACATCTTCACAGAGGTCGTTCACACCTGTCAACTATGGACCGGTCAGTTGATCAACAGTTGGACATCTATTCGCCTATACACATCTTCACAGTGGTCGTTCACACATGTCAACTATGGCCCAGTCAGTTGATCAACAGTTGGACGTCTATTCGCCTATACACATCTTCACAGTGGTCGTTCACACATGTCAACTATGGCCCAGTCAGTTGATCAACAGATGGACGTCTATTCGCCTATACACATCTTCACAGAGGTCGTTCACACCTGTCAACTATGGCCCGGTCAGTTGATCAACAGTTGGACGTCTATTCGCCTATACACATCTTCACAGTGGTTGTTCCACATATCAACTATGGCCCAGTCAGTTGATCAACAGTTGGACGTCTATTCGCCTATACACATCTTCACAGTGGTCGTTCACACATTTCAACTATGGCCCAGTCAGATGATCAACAGTTGGACGTCTATTCGCCTATACACATCTTCACAGAGGTCGTTCACACCTGTCAGCTATGGCCCGGTCAGTTGATCAACAGTTGGACGTCTATTCGCCTATACACATCTTCACAGTGGTCGTTCACACATGTCAACTATGGCCCAGTCAGTTGATCAACAGTTGGACGTCTATTCGCCTATACACATCTTCACAGCGGTCGTTCACACCTGTCAACTATGGCCCAGTCAGTTGATCAACAGTTGGACGTCTATTCGCCTATACACATCTTCACAGCGGTCGTTCACACCTGTCATCTATGGCCCGTGGTGCACCACATTTGCCTCGGCATCCATTTTAGATAGCGCCTTTTGCCATGGACGATATACTTTAGCCACGGAGGCACGTGAACAGTTAACCAGCTTAGCCATTTCGGAAATGCTTCTACCCATGACCCGAAAGCTAACGATCGTGCTCTTTTGGACATCAGATAAATCTCTTAGTTCCCGTATTACAACGTCTGTCCCGTTTTCCACGTCCCCTCGACAAGCTTTATATACCCTCCACTCAGACCTGCCGTCTGTGGGTGGTTATTCCTTAACGAGGTCGAACATAGGCGGTGGTCACATTAATGTGATTGGACCGTGTAGTTACTATCCCGGTATCGAGCCGGTGCCTTTCTCCAAGGCCCCAATAAGTGAGGAGAAACGCATGCGCGTCCATGATAGGGACTAACTGGAGAATGAACGCGCCGTCGTAGTTAGTGCAGTATCATTGCCACAGATACTACTACAATGCTGCGCTAACACAAGGTTGGCAACCCGTCAACTGCCGAGCACAGCGCACTCTAGCGGGCTGTGCAGCTAGACGGAACTGGAGTGTGCCTCGTTCACTTCTTAGCCAGATTTAAACCTAGGCAGACGCACTTTCATAATCGGCCCTCAGTCAGTTCTGTTTGCATTGATTCTCTGAGGAGGGCTCATCAGGCTTAGTCCCTGAGGATATGTTGTATTAGTTCATGGTATTCCATGTTTCGAGATTGTTAGTTCATAGCCGCAGCTGCAGTCCTACAAACTACTGAAGATAAGTAATTTTCATTGTACTATGTGTTTCTTGAATAATAATCCTTCTCTCTAACAGTGTGCCGTACCGCATATTATTGCAAACTGGACCTCTTCAGCTCCTATCAACTCGGCCTCCTACTTATTTGCATTTAGTAACGAGCTGAAAACACCCACCCGTTTTGTGCCTCTAAACAGTGAGAAACAATAGTTTGTGTCGATAAGCAGACCCGCGCTGATCCAACCAACTATTCTTGATGTTCCATTACACTGGGGCACACAACGGCATCAGACCAGTGAGGTCGTTTTCAGACATGAATTCCATGGAGTACCACCTCCTGCGAGTTTGCCAGCTCCATGTGTATAGTATATGTTCAGAGCGAAGGAATAGAATTTTAGTTGGCTGTGGGTTGGTAAGTAAGCAGAAATGAATACTGATTATAAGTCACTATCGGAAGCGAAGTAGCTCCATCTGATAGCACAAGTAATATATTTTGTAGAGTGTGTCGCAGAAATGTTGTGACACACTTCGAGTGGTTGAAGAGCGAGGATAGGAAACGTCATGTTTCAAGTGGTTCAAATGGCTCTGAGCACTATGGGTCTTAACTTCTGAGGTCATCAGTCCCATAGAGCTTAGAACTACTTAAACCTAACTAACCTAACGACAGCACACACATCCATGCCCGAGGCAGGATTCGAACCTGCGACCGTAGCAGCAGCGCGGTTCCGGACTGAAGCGCCTAGAACCGCTCGGTTACGGTCTCAGACATGGATTTCCATCTGCAGTTTTTTTTCTCCTATGTATAGAAAAAGCTGGAGATTATAGCGGTTCCATGTGAAAAATAAACTGCTGATGGAAACCCTTGTCCGAAACCGTCATCCACCGAGGTAACGGAGCATCCCATTCATAGACGACAAGGCCTTTCTACGTAGAAGCTAGCTCCATCTCCTCCACTGGTGATCGCGAGAAAAGAATGATTATTTAAATGCTCCCCGTGCTTACTGTATCGAGCCTAATAGTGCCCACGCGGCCACTACGGAAGCGGTACGCAGGAGGGAGTACTATGTTGCTAGGTTCCTCGCTTAATAGTGATTTTTGAAACATTGCGACTACAGTGGTTGGACAAAAATATGGAAATACATCGAGAAATGTACGCTTGAATATCCTCAATATGTCGGAAGAGTCAGTCGTCGTCAAAATAGTGTTCTGTATATTTATGAGTGCATTCTGGAGGAGCGAAGTAAATTAGCACGAGGGAAATTGTTGCTGTTGCTATGATAGTTGCTTCCGTGATCAAGGGATCCAAAGTGTTTGGTGTTTCAAGGGGTACCGTATCGAAGATTTATTCCACATACAGGGACAGCGGAAGAAACGACAACCATTAAATCAAATCGCAAACGAAAGTGTGTGGCGAATGATCGTGAAGGATGGTCATTGAAGAGGATTGTGAGAAAAATAAGAGAACAGCAGATGCAAAAGTCACTGCAGAGCTGAATGTCGCGCTTACGAACCCCGTCAGTACCGACACAACACGAAGGAAGCTCCTGTAGCAGGGAATTGCAGAGAAAGTTCGAACTCCAAAACCAATCATCAACGATGCAGATGCCCGTGACAGGAAAACGTGGTGCCGAAGCCATGAAACCTGGACTATGGAGCAATGAAAGAAAGTCATTTGGTCAGATGAGTCTTGTTTGTCAATGTTTCCAACTTCTAGCCGAGTTTAGGTGCCAAGAGTAAAACATAGCGAGAGTTCGGCAATAACTTAAGCAGCCAAGTCGTGGTACTTCGTGGGCCCTATGTCTACTCTACAAGATCGCATTACTGCCACGGATTATTTGGCCATTTTGACTGATCAAGTTCATTTTGTAGTACAATGTTCATTGCTCAATGATGATACTGTGTTCACAGACCACACGACCCATCTTCACACAGCTCGCATCCTCCAGGGCTGTTTTGTGGTCACGATGATGAATTGTCGCATCTGCCCTGGCCACTGCCGTCACTTCATCTCAATATCTTCGAACTTTTGTGTCTACTAAGGAAAGAAGGGTACGTGATGGTTATTCACCTCCATTATCGGTAACTGAACTTGACACTGTTACTCAGGAAGAATAGAGTAACATTCCCTTCAATACCAAACAGGCATACGATTATACATTCCGATAGGACTTGAAGCTGTTTCGAAAGCCAACCGTTTTCATACTGCGTATTAGGCATGTTAATGTGTTATGTTTGTGGTGTTTCCATATTTTGTCTACCCGCAGTATCAGGTTTTTCTGCAACTCCGTGACGCTCTCCCGTGGATCAGAAAACCCGTGATCATTCTTGCTGTCCTCCTAGTAGTCCCTAGTAGTTCTATTCGGTACTGATCGAACGTCCGTCCTCGGTAGCTGAGTTGTCAGTGCGACAGCATGTCACCCTGAGGGTCCGGGTTCGAGTCCCGGCTGGATCGGAGATTTTCTTCGCTCAGGGACTGGGTGTTGTGTTGTCCTAATCAAATGGTTCAAATGGCTCTGAGCACTATGGGACTCAACTGCTGAGGTCATTAGTCCCCTAGAACTTAGAACTAGTTAAACCTAACTAATCTAAGGACATCACAAACATCCATGCCCGAGGCAGGATTCGAACCTGCGACCGTAGCGGTCTTGCGGTTCCAGACTGCAGCGCCTTTAACCGCACGGCCACTTCGGCCGGCTTTGTCCTAATCATCACCATTTCATCCCCATCGACGCGCAAGTCGCCGAAGTGGCGTCAAATCGAAAGACTTGCACGCGGCGAACGGTCTACCCGACGGGAGGCCCTAGTCACACGACACTTACTGAGCGAACAAACTTCGGCGATGTTCTAGGATGATCGGCTGAGTGTTTTGTAAGCACCTTCTATCACAGACCTACTTTACCTACGAATGAGCCTGTATTATTATTCCATTTCATATACCGACAAATTGTTACACTCATGTGTTTATATGAGTTGGCCGATTCCATATGTGAATTACTAATATTGTAGCCATTGGATATTACATTTCTTCATTTCATTATATGCAAAATTTTTTGTTTCTGAACGTTTAAAGCATGTTGGCTATCTTACAATAACTTTAAAAGCTTGCCGAGATCTGCCTGAATATTTGTGCTGATTTTTTTTCGCGTTGCAGTTCTTAATAAACATTCTGATCATCTTCCAAAAACTCTTGAGTGGCTATTAATGTTGTCTGTTAGGTCATTAATACACACAATGAACAACAAAGGACTCAACGCACATCCCTGGGGCACACCTGAAGTCTACGTCTCTCGATGGTTCTACAGTTCCCTGAAAAGAAATCCTCAGTCCATTCACAAACATCGTTTGATACTACTGTATAGGATGTTCGGAAATGCCTGTTACAAACTTCTATGACTTATAGAGAGGAGTGAGTACATAATATTCTGAACAGGAATCCCTGTGTGGAAACTTAACGTTGGACTGGCTGTCATTTTACGCCTATCCTACCTCTCTCCCTTGGTTCGAGCCTCATTCACGAATCTGTGAGTGTTAGAGGTGGTATGAAGTGTTGGAGGTGTTATGGATGTAGTTGTTGGTCATCCACAACATACCAGACGGTGCTGGTAGCAACATCCATTGCACGAGCAATTGCTCCTGTACTCGTTGACGGGTTATCTTCAACGTGATGCAGTATGGCCCCTTCCAATTCGGGTGTGCGGTATCACCTTGGAGCACCACAGTCACGTCAGCTGACGGTTAAGGTAACCCTTTCTCAAAGTCGTTGCACAATTTTTGCGAAAACGATATGCGCTGGAATCGTACGTTTTGCATAAAGATCTTGATATAGGCGATGACCAGCTCTTGCACTACCGTGAGCTTCGCAATACACAAGAATCATTTCGGGTGTATTCTGCAAACGTGTACTCAGCCATGTCGCTCTAACACACAGACACGTGAATGAGGCTCTAACCAGGTCAGAGAGGTAGGATATATGTTATATGACAGCCCATCCGGTGTAAGCACCCCCCCCCCCCTCATGACTACTCTGTTGTAGACCTACCAAGCAAATACGTTTTCCAACGGCTTAGCACGGAAACGGTACGGTTCCAGATATAACAAGATGTTACGTACACACTCCCCCAACAAGCCCTAGAAGTTTATAACGGGAATCTACGAACACTCTGTGAGATCGTCTTTCCGTAAACAAGTGTTGGTGAGGTAATGAATCAATGATTTTCGAAAGTCAAGAAATGCGCATCTACATCACAGCCTTGGTCGTCTTCTGGGCCTTGCGTGCCAGTCGCGACAGCAGTGGCCCAGTTTGTCTATGGACAGTTTACACAAGCTGCAGCAATCTCTACAGAGCTAAGACAGCGGTAAGACACACGACTCGTATTCGGGAGGAGGCGGTTCCAATATCCATCCAACCTTCCAGATTTGCGTTTTCCTTGATTTCCCTAAAAATATCTGGATGGTTCCTTTGAAGAGCCGTGATATGCCTAAAAATATCTGGATGGATGGTTCCTTTGAAGAGGTCTGGCAGATTTTTTTTCTCATGTTTCTCCAGCCCGAGCTTATTCTTCGTGTCTAATGACCTCCTGGTCAACAGGACATTAAACTCCTGTCTTCCTTTCAGGTTACGTGTTCCGTAGTTCATTTGAATTTTTTATTGTTTTTTTTTCGGAATAAGGTGTAACAAGCCAGTTTAAAGGACATGTATACCTAGTTAGTTTCAATGGATGGCTTCAAGGTGATTATTTAGTTACGAAATGGCACACTGACTTAAATTTAACGTTAATGAACATATTATGTCTTAGTCCTACTCATGTAAGTACATTTAAAACTAGGTTTATCACAGACTACCAGTTTTTAATTAAAAATTCGTGTACGTAACAGAAAAAAGTTATCTAGAAGAAATGATTTTGGGCTAGATTTCAACTTTGCTTTGCTATCTGCCAGTCATTTACCGTTATTGGGCAAATCATTAAATATTTTTGTTGGCTGGTTTGGACTCCTTTCTGAGTCATATAATAATGATCGATAAAGCTCACTTTTTCCTTTATTGTTGATGGTATGGACATCGATATTCAACACAAGTTGTGATGGATTACAACTTTCGCGGGCAAGTGCTCTACCAACTGAGCTACACAAGCACGACTCACGCCCCGTCCTCATAGCTTTACTTCTGCCAGTACCTCGTCTCCTACTTTCCAAACTTTACAGAAGCAGAATAGGTTCTGTAAAGTTTGAAAAGATTTCATGTTTTCTTCCCACTTCGCATCATTTCTCTTATTCCAGAATAATTATATAATGTGGCGTGCTCCTATTGTTCAGCTCTAATTTCTTAACTAAATACTATTCTGTTCTTTCTTTATTTACGCTTTTAAAAAGAGCTGACGTTCATTTCATTCAAATAAATATTTGTCCACCACTCCCTGCAGTTCCTTACGATCCTCTGATAATGTTGTTGACCCTATCTGATACCTCGTTCACGTACCGTATGTTGAACATTAGAGTTCCTAATATGCTTCCTTAAACCACATTCGAGGTTACTTTCGTTTGTGTTGAACGCTAGCCGTCAAATATAACGTACCGAATTCTATTGACCAAATAATCATTACCAGGCTCGTCTCGTATCTCTGAAGATACTCAGTACGGCCGTATCTTGGGTTTTAGGATACTTCGTGTACAATGTGGAAAGCATTTTAGAAATTTACGAAGATGGGATGTAACTGCTGTCCTGCATCTACCATTTGTAAGATAAAGGAATCGATGTTTCATGCGAGTGGTTTCTTCTCCTACTTCTTTGGAGAAGCCTTTTACCTGAGGAATATCTTAATATTTGAGCTCAGAATAAGCTTTATGATCCTGCAATAGACGGACTCAATTCACTAGCTACTTACACAACTGACTTACTTCATTCCATTGAGAACGATCTAGTTGCAGAGCTGATGCGAAACTCCGCAACCTCTTATTTGGCGGACTGGCTGACAGTGGCGTGCTGTATCTCTGCAAAAGCTATGACGTTACTGGCACAGCACCTCAGAACTCTGTATATGTTGTCACAGTATAAGTTGACTGTGGCTTAGAGGCTTTCAGAGCTGTTGTTGAACTGTGGTTGCGCTGCACTGCTCAAGACCACCACCCGTGATCTCATATCTGTACATCTGTACCCAGTCGCACAACGGATACACCTAACTAACACTCTGCATTCCACATGTGCAAAAACGCCAGCAGAACTAATAAACACGCCAAGATCGCCAGGAGTTTCCACCCCAGAATAAATAAAGTTAAGTGAGAAATTATTACAACAGTTGCGCCTCACAACGTCACATCATTGAGTTCATGTAAGGAAACTGTATTCTTTAAGGACGTAGTATTACTATCTTAAGTTAAGTATTCACATTAAAATGGATAGGATAAGAATTGTTTCTGGACAGGAAGAACCAACGAACCATTAAATTCAGATCTACCTGCCAGTGTTGGACATTCGTCACGATCGACCATCGACCAGAACCAAGCAACTTCTTCGAGAGATATCGTCTCCAAACTGGCTCATACTACGAATGTTTGCGCCAGTCAGTCAGGGGCCGGTATCTCCGTCCACGCTGCTTTAGCTTTAAGTGTCATTTTGTAACAGCGACTTTGACAAAGCAATTAATCTTCCCGGATGATTTCGTGGGAGACAACCCATTTTGCCTGTATGTCTTTAATTTAGGAATTATTTTTTATAGTAAACAACACATGCAGAATTTAAATTCGGGGTTGTAATTCGTTGACTCCGTGTTTTGACAGAAAACAGTATGTTTTAGGAACGCGAGGCTGGTTGGGCCGTTCCTTCGTGTGCTCCCCATCCCCGGGTGATCACCGGTTTTTAGCCTGGCGACGTGTCGCAACCCACCCACCATTTTACAAACAGCTGGTGCGTCTCTTCAAGCCCCAGATAAGCCTGTCTCGCCGTTTTCCACTCCAGAATCCGTCCTCGCGTCGTTTCATATCGCACCTACCCCACCTGACAATAAACTTGCTTTCTCATGTACTTGTCCATTTCATTATGACATTTACTTACAATGATGAGCTAAAACATTATGACCACGTCCTTAACAGCAAGTTGGGCCATCTATGTAACTCAGTAGAGCATCGACTGTGTGTGGCGTGACCTCTACAAGTCCTTGGTCGGTTTCCAGAGCTGTTTAACACCAGATGTCTCTGCACGGGGCAGTGTTTTTGGATGCCGCTCTGGCACCCAAAAGCGTCCTTGGTACGCTCCAACGGGTTCATATCTCGGGTATCTGGCGGCTAAACAACTGTGCGAGTTCACTATCAATCTTCGACCACTGTAGCACAATGCTGTCTTGTGATATGGACAGTTAACCTGCTGAAAGATGTCATTGCCTCGGGGAAGACATCAAGGCGATCCACAATAATGCCCCCACGCAGATCCTCTATAACCTGATTCCTTTTCCCCATCTGCTCCTATTCCTCGAACATATCCGCATACTCTACACCTCCCGCCGCCTTGATCCCCCTCATCCCCTGGTTGCTCCTCTCCTCTCCAACCCCCGCCCTCTGCTGCGCCTTCACTGTTGTGTCCCCCCTACCCTCCATCTCTACACCCTTCATCTCCTTTCCCAGGGCGGCTTCTGTCAAATTCCCCTCCCGGCTGATGCCCTCTCTCCCTCCATTTATCCCTCCTATCAACTCTGATCCTCACCTCCCCTCCTTTCCTCTGTCCTTTCCCCAGGCTCCCTCTTCCCCCTCCCTTCCATCCTGTTTTTTCCCCACCTACCCTCTCTCTGCCTCCCTTCTCCCCTCCCCATGTCCTTTGCATTCCCCTCCTCTGCCTTTCCCCACTCCCTCTCGCATCTGCCCAGCCCTCCCCCCCCCTTTCCGAGTCCTCGTCCTCCGTCGGCATTCCCCCCACTTCGTTTTTCCTCTCCTTTCAACTTTTCTTTCCCATCATCTGTCCAGGTTCCCCCCATCTGCCCTTGGCTCTGGTGTGTCATATTTATGCCAACTTTTTAGTGCAGTGTTCAAATGAGTGTTCAGTGTTGTGCGTCTTTTCCAAAGTGTTGCGAACAGAAATCATGCTGTCGCTGGGAGTGTTTTTTTATATCTATTGCGAACAGATACCAGACTGTCTGTTTATTATTTTACCTGTCTGCTTCCTGTGTATTTTATTAGCATCGCCAACCCTTTGTTTTATGTTTTAAGTTCCACAATTTTCCGCCATTTTACCATTTAAGTCACCGATTTTATCGCCTGCTTTTATTATTTATTATCTTAATTATTTTTTTTTTTAAATTCTGTAGGCTGAAGAGCGGCATACTAAGCTGCTGCCAGCCCACCCCCTTCAGGGGGAATCGAATCTCAATGAAGGGAAAAAACACAATAATGTTCACATAGTAAATACTTGTTATGGTATCTTCCATTATTAGCACTGGTCCCATGGAAGCCCAGACAAATGTTCCCCATAGCATAAAACTGCCCCCATCAGAATGTGTGCTGTAGTTCAACCGTTCACGTTGAGTATTTGGACATGACAATCGGCCTGGTGTAAGAAACGCGATTCATCCCACTGTAACTCGATTCTGGTCTTGTGACACATGCCGGCCGCTGTGGCCGAGGCGTTCTTGGCGCTTCAGTCCGGAATTGCGCGACTGTTACGGTCGCAGGTTCGATTGTTGTCTCGGGAATGGATGTGTGTGATGTCCTTAGGTTAGTTAGGTTTAAGTAGTTCTAAGTTCTAGGGGACTGATGACCTCAGATGTTAAGTCCCACAGTGGTCAGAGCCATTTGAGCCATTTAGCCTTGTGACATGGACAGTTAACATGCTGAAAGATGCCATCCTCATCAGGGAAGACCATAAGCATGAAAGAATGCAGGTAACTCACAATAATGTACACACAGTCTTTAAGTGTTTGGTACCTTCGATTACTACCACAGCTCCCATGGAAGCCCAGATGAACGACTTCCACAGCATAGAACTGCCTCCATCGGTCTGCGTCTGTGGTGTGGTGCGTGTTTCGAGCAATCGTTCACTTGGGTGAAATATATGAACACGACCATCCACCTGGCATAAGAAATGTGAATCATGCGACTAGGCGACAGGTTTGCATTGACCCACGATCAAGTCGGGGATCCTTTGACCACAGCAATTGAAAATGGTGTTGTCGTGTCAACGTGGGAATACAAAGGGATCATCTGCTGCGCAGCCCCATGTTCAACAATGCGCCCTTAAGAGTATGATCCGAAAGACTTGTGTCTGTACCAGCGTTGTAATACCGCCAGGTCTAGCATAGAACCCCGCCCATCCTACTTTACATAGCGTCCAATTTTTCAGCCTTCACGTTCTGTGATGAGGACTACTCGTGGTTTCACCATCTTTCAGCGACTTTCCGGAGATGTTAACGATAGTAGCACAGCAACAGCCGACCAGCTTCGCCGTTTCCAAGACGCTCGTTCCCAGGTGTCCAGGCATAACATTCTGTCCTTGATCAGAATAGCTTGTGTCAGAGTGATTACCCATTTGTGGCTTGTATCGTCACTAGAACGATTTTCCATTCGTACCTGCACCATTTATAAATATTTCCTACTGCGTCACATATCCACGACGTCACCAGGCAACATTCAGTCTATTGGTGGACAGTGGCCATATTGTTTTGGTCCATCAGGGTATACAGATTTTAAAAAAAAGTTTTTGAAGTTATGGAGTGAATATGTTCTTTGAAATCTGTATCTGGAGCAAGCTGTAAAGGAAACTGAGGACAAAATCGGAAAATGAATTGAACTTCGCAGAGAAGAAACAAACTTTTCAAGTTTGCCAATGGTATTGTAAATCTGTCATCGCCGGCAAAAGAACTTGCAAGATAAGTTGAATGGAATGCAACCTGTAGTGCATAAGAAGAAGATAAATGAAAGTAAAGGAAACGCAATGTGTAGTCAAATTAAATCAGGGGTTGCTGAGGGAATCAGATTAAGACGTGAAAGAATGAATGTTGGAGATGAGTCTTGGCAAAGGCAGTAAGGAGCACCTAAGTAAAGAGGAACTAAAATGCAGACTGGCAACAACAAGAAAAGCTTTTCTGAAAGATTTAAATTTGTTAGCTCTGAATATAAATATTAGTGCTGCGAAGTCCTATCCGAAAGAAAGTATATGTCTTGACTATAGCCTTGCATGGAAGTGGAAGATTAACAATAAACAATTCAGACAAGAAGCTTTTTTACAATGGTAAAGCCGACAACTAATGAGGAAGTAGTGAACTAGAAAGAATAGCTGGTACAATTCATCTGTAACATGGGATCTGCTGATAGAAGACATCTCGAGGCACCAAAGAATTTTTAATTTGGTAATGTTGGGAAGAGTCGGGGATAAAAATTGTAGAACATGAGTATAATAAGCAGATTCAGATGTATGTCTGTTACAACGGTTACGCGGATTTGAAGAAGTTTGTACAGGACAGACTGCTCCAGAATGGTGCCGGGTGCGGTGGCCGAGCAGTTCTAGGCGCTTCAGTACGAAACCGCGCGACAGCTATGGTCGCAGGTTCGAATCCTGCCTCGGGCATAGATGTGTGTGATGTCCTTAGGTTAGTTAGGTTTAAGTAGTTCTAAGTTCTAGGGGACTGAGGACCTCAGATGTTAAGTCCATAGTGCTCAGAGCCATTCGTTCCAGAATGGACTTCGAACGACAACAACAACAACGTAACAACGACAGGAACAACACCGACAGTCACAATCTGACTCTTAGGATAAGTGCTATCGGTGTAATCATAAAGTACCGACACTGCTTTAGTTTTATTTTTGCCCTTGCGAGATATTTCGTTACTTTGACATAGGCTTATTTCACTCTCAATTGGGGTCAGATCGCAGCTGTGATTGGTTCAAATGGCTCTGAGCACTATGGGACTCAACTGCTGTGGTCATAAGTCCCCTAGAACTTAGAACTACTTAAACCTAACTAACCTAATGACAGCACACAACACCCAGCCATCACGAGGCAGAGAAAATCCCTGACCCCACCGGGAATCGAACCCGGGAAGCTGTGATTGCAACACGACCGTTCGCTGATGACAGCTAAATCTGACGCACTAACAGCGTTTTCGAAATGACATGTAAACAAAGCTGCTGATGTTGAAAATTTCATGCAGATTGTGCATATGATTGAAGACAAATCGTCACTTATTGTTTTCCGTTAGTCCGCTGAACAACACGATGAACGTGTTCAGTACTGCCGTCAGTGTTGGAAACTTATGTGCATAGACAATAATGAAATATTTATATTTTATGTAAAAAATATCGACATGACACATCCATGTTATTTTGTCTACATATGAACAACACTGATACATTTCCTCTAGATATCAGTCTATTAGAATTCTTTCTTCTACATATTTTTGCATGCTGTAAATAAACACCTAAATACGCTGTCACCGATTATAATTATAACGAAGATTCATTACACATTTCTGGTTTAACATTATTCTGACAGATTCTATCCTGCGTGGTGTTAAGGTAGTGAATAAACCTTCTGCACATTTGGAGTGTGGAATACGAGAATTACCGGCAGTAACATGCCGAACTCGTATGACAGTTCCACTAGTTATTATTATTTTTTTTTTTTTTCAGTTTGTAAATGTGGACAGGAGGTGATAGTCCGGGGGCGTAGCATATGGAGGGCGGGGACTTACCCAGCATCTGCTCGGCGGTGAAGGCGCGCACGTCGACGGCGCACGCCCAGAGGCTGCAGCAGGCCAGAACCCAGCAGAGGCGCATGTTGGGCCGTGTGAGCCGAGTCTCTAGTGGCGTCCTCTGCTCCCCTGTCCTGTGTTGTCGCGTCGTATCCTAGGCCTTAGGCGGAGGGTCGCAGGTGGACTCTAGCGTCTAGCGCGTGCCCGGCATCGCGACTACTGTGCAGCGGACACTGGCCGAGTCTCCCACGTTGTGAACTCGCGGCTGTCACTGCGGGCCGCGCTCAGCTGTGACGTGGCGAAGCGGAAGGCACACGGCGTGTGGCGCGTGGGGCGGTCAGAGCCGGACTGCCCGGCCGCCGCTGCTGCCGGAGCGTCACACCCCCACCCCCACCCACCGCCCCCGCAAAGCACGGCCGCGCCCGGAGCATCGATCGCCGCGACGCCAGTGCCACTGTCTGCCGCTAGGGGCGCCGCTGTCGCGAGGCGCCTCGCCCATTCATGAAAATCTCCGACGCCCGTTCTCACTACCTGTCTAGTGCGGGGGATGGGGTGGGAGCGGGACAGGCGTTGTGAAGAAAAGGGTTCACAGAGATCTACTTTGCATAACTGAGAACGTGAATTTCGACTATTTAATGCTATTTTGTCTAAAACTGACATGGTGAGACCGTGGCTGTGTACAATTAATGTAGGTTAATTCTTACAAAGAAGAAAAATGCAACCAGCCACTATTAATATTGGTATTTATTTAGGTAACTAGCGCCGTTACCGGTTTCGAACTGCCAAGTTCATCATCAGACGGCTGTTCACATGAGTTTCAAGATACACTTTACATTATCGTCCGTTTTTGCTTTTTATTATTCCACTGTGGCGAAGTATTTTTGGTGTGTTGTTGCCCTACGGTAGAAAACAGTGTTAGAAGCCCCCTATGTGAAAATAACTAACCTCCAAACGATGAAATACAGCGTAAATAAATATGTGAAGTTAAGTGGTTATGGTACTTACGTCGATAATTTTCGTGGGATAAAAAAATCGAAAACGGACGATCTTGAAAATCATATGAACAGCCGTCTGATGATGAACTTGCCAGTTCGAAACTGGTAACGGCGCTATTTACCTAAATAAATAGCAGTATTGGCTTAATGGCTCTGAGCACTATGGGACTTAACTTCTAAGGTCATCAGTCCCCTAGAACTTAGAACTACTTAAACCTAACTAACCTAAGGACATCACACACATCCATGCCCGAGGCAGGATTCGAACCTGCGACTGTAGCGCCTTTAACCGCTTGGCCACACCGGCCGGCTAGCAGTATTAACAGTGGCTGGTTGCTGTTTTCTTCTTTGTAAGAATTAACCTACATCGATTATTTAAATCCAAAAGTACCCGTTGTACTTTCAAACTTGACGAAAGTAACCGTATTAGAGTTTGGCAACAAACATCAAAAGAACGCATACACGAAATTCCCGCCAATAACGTGAATCATTAAGAAAACAACTATAATTTTGTTCAGTTATAGTTCTAAGAACTAAATAGACTCGAATTTCGCAATGAGAACCTCGTAATATGACTTCTTATTGAATGTAAAAAAATTTACGTCGTTGACAGCTGTCAAAATCAAACATTACCCCGATAGTGTGCGTCTAACCAATAGAGACCGCGCAGCTTTGCTATGATTTGTCGGCGACCGGAATCTAATGGCGGACGCCACAATTTACGTGTGACAACACACTAAAACAAACATGTAAATGTACCCGATGAAAACTCTACGCACATATACGGAAACACACCTTCCAAAAGAACACGCAAAACCACATGCAGTGACAGCTACAATAAGATAAAGAAGAAAGGTGGAGGTAGAAAATAGCGAGAACTATTGTTTGTGGTGTCAACAGTGTCAACACAAAAGTGTAACAGACTTAATTGAAATTACATTTATTTCCAAAGAAAGCATGTACGACGAAAATTTTGTCACAAGAGAACAAGAAATTACTACACAGAATTCTTTGAGTATTTACACGTATAGAGCGCTTGACGTTGCAGCTTGTCTTTTTCTAGACGATGCATCGTTACGTCAACGGCAGCTTGTTGGTGCTAGCAACGCAATGATTATGACTCCATTAGTCACGAAACTGCTATGTCTAAATCCTCTTGATTGGTGTAGGCTTCACCATGCAATACTGTTATCCTCCTCTACGTTTCTGTGGTAACAGGCTGGTCGGAAGTAATTGTTGTTGCGTAGATCTAGTTTTGTATATGCGCGATTACAACGTTCCATATACACATGTTTCTGTTTTTAGCGTTTCGTATACAGTTTTTGAAACACCCGCTGATCTTGATATTACAGTGCGTACACCTGTAGCAATCACGATCGCGAATTTACAGTTCTGGCGAAACCAGTTTGCAAGTCTCCACGGCGACAGTTCATGCTTCAGCGCGAGCGGCAGCTTATTAACGAGCACACGAGGTAGTAGCTCCGAGGTCTATTAATTGTGCAGTTCGTTTAGCTGTAAACAGTTCAGTTCTCACAAAGACTATCAAAGTCTATTCGCGAAAGCATTGTCACTGCTGTTTGTAGCACTCTATGAAACTCGCTGCACTCAAGCAGTGTAACATATTGTTTCACTACCTCCACACTGAAATTTAGGTAAGTCGTGACCGAAAAATAACAAGGCGACCATGAATTTTCGTGTGATCAAGTCCAGCACGAGTATACAAGATAAACCGCACGCACGCCACGACACTGCACACCTTCCCACTGATTTCACTGTCCGACTGCCACTATCGATACCCTCTCGCATCACAGTTCATACAATAGTGCTGCATATTGCAGCGCATTACATATATGCATTACAAAGAAAAATGAACCATGTATTGCAATTTTTGCATACTCAGTTAAGAGGAGAATCATGTAGCAATATAAATCAAACAAAAGACAGTAACATTTCATATTACAGAACAAAAACCTAAATAATATTCTAGAGAATCAAGTACATACGAACAGAGAAAAAGGAAACAAAAGAAAAGAAGAAAAGGAAAAAAAAACTAACTTTGAATATTAGCAATGTCTTCACAAGCTCCTCCGACATCACCTACCACCTTCCCTTTTCTTCAAATGTCTACGCATCCCTCCAACGGTTGAGATATTCCTTGACTTCCGAAAAGCATTTGACTCAGCATCACACCTGTGCTTTTACGACTGGTTATGGTATGGAGAGTATATGTTATATGGTATCGAGAGAAATATCTGATAGGACTGAAGATTTCTTGCTAGCGAGGACGCGGAGTAAACGGAGAGTCATCGACAGAAGGAGAAGTATAGTCAAGGTAGGGGACCTTGTTGTTCATGTTGTGTATGAATGACCTGCCGGACAATATTATGAGTAACATTAGACTTTTAGCAGATCGAACAGGTTATTGTTGTTGTTGTTGTTGTCGTCGTTTTAAGTTCGAAGATTGCTTTGATGCAGCTCTCCATGGTACTCTATCCTGTGAAAGCCTCTTGATCTGTAAGTAACTACTGCAGCCTACATCCTTCCGAATCCGCTCACCGTATTCACCGCTTGGCCTACCTCTGCGACAGCAACGTCCAATCTTCTAGCTTACCTGGGCCACATCGGAAGAGGACGAGTGTTTTTGAGCCGCACACGACCTACTTAACACTAATAATAATTGCTGAGGAAAAAAATAAAAAGATAGCAACGATCGGAGGTATATACTTATCACATTTAAGTAATTTACATTTAATTAATTTATGACTCTCTATTCTAAAAAAAAAGGGATGACAGACTGAATTCGACATTTTGTATATGAGATTTAGTACTTTCTTAACTTTACATAAACAGAATTTTTATGGGTTTTCTTATCGATCGTATGATAGATGCTCAGTTCTTAGGCCGCGGCGGTACTTGCCTTCGGCTGCCTGTGTACGACCTTTACCCCCTACCACCCACCCTTCCCTTCAATACTAAATTTGTGATCCCTTGATTTTTCAAAATCTGTCCTGTCAAACGATTCCTTCATTTAGCCAAGTTGTGCCACAGATTTCTTGTCTCCCCAATTCTGTTCAGTACCTCCTCTTTAGTTGCGCGATCTACTCATCTAATCTTCAGCATTCTTCTGTAGCAGCATATTTCAAAAGCTTCTGTTCTTTCTTGTAACTGTTTATCGTCCATTCTACACTTCAGACAAGTGCCTTCACAAAAGACTTCCAAAATACTTAAATCTGTATTCAATGTTAAGAAACTGTGTGACTTCATGAGATCAGTGTTAGGACGAAAGGGAGCGTTAGAGTCATTAATAAAAGCAAACAATGATCATTTAGAGTCGTTTATGAAAAACAAAAATGACAGAATAGGAGGGTCAGAGTTAGAGATGAAAACCAATACTGATAACATAGAGTCAGTTATGAAAGCTATCAGTGACCTTTCAAAAAGTGAGATGAAAACCAGTAGGGGGACAATTAGGTCCCACATTAAGAAAATATGGAATCAAGAATTGGGCGGGGGGGGGGGGGGGGTAAGGGGGTTAGAATCAACCCTGAAAACGAATAGTGATCATTTGGAGCAGATTATAAATCCAAGAAAGACCTTTTGGAAACAGAAATCCCCGAGTTAAACAAATCAGTTAGTAGAAGGTACGAAAGGTATGAATTCCAGAGCAGGCATAGTCGACAATAGAGTCATAATTTTAGAAAATAAGTTTTTCAACGAAAGTGCAGAGCAAAGAAAGGACATCGAAGAATTAAATTCTGAACAAAAAGTGATGAGGAGATCCGACTTGGGGAGCCAAGTTAGGGACTTACCTTCATTGTAACTATGTAAAACGTACTTATTGAAATTCTGTATTGTGTGATAACGCAGTGCAGTGAATCAACCAGAAGAGTTTAGTTGGCGCCTGTAAATCGAAAAGAAAGGCTGCGCTAGCACACAGACATGTCTAAACAAGTTTGTCCATCCTCTAGTTTCTGCCGGACTACTCCGCCCCGAGTATGGGGTGGCAAGAGAACCATACATTCGGGGTGGACTTCCTGGCCGATTTGGGGGAAATAAGGGCCGCCACAAGGGGAGGGACTCTCCATTCCCGCCCGTCACATTTACCACTCAACCGAATGAGAGTGCTCACAGTATTTCCACTTCCTGCTGCTGACCGAACATCGTTAAGTTTACGTGTCGGTTGTTTCTTATGGGAGACTCCGACCTTGTATGTCAACACAACTGTGCAGTCTGAAGCCACTCTTATACGGCCATAATGTTTTTGTATGATTGTGAATTATTTAAGAATAACCATTTGAAAGGAATAAGTAATGTTCTAAGAACTTCTAGGCGTAAGAAGTTATAGTTACGCCAACTTCTGTTTTGTATGAATATATAAATAGTCGATATAATAATCTCTCTCTCTCTTTTGTCATTCAGTCATATTATCTCCGCTCATCTTATCTAACGTTTTCTGTTTTGTGTTAGCTCGTGTGAAGGCTTGTAACTTTTAATTGTGGAAATGTATAATGTGGAAGTATTCAAATCTTTAATTTCAGAAGTACCTTCTATCTTATTTGAAAGTAATTATCTTCGTGAAATGGAAAATTTTTATTACTAAAAAAACTGATAATTTTTTAAGTGAGATAGAGAGCTTCAGTGGATAGGAGTAAATTCAAAGTTGGAACTGTGAGAACTTTAATTGTTTTCGATAGCTATACTGCACAGCGCAGCCTCGTCATTTTTTCATGAAATCGAACCTAAGTTAACATAGGCAAAGGATCTTTGATTGCCAGCATTAATGAACACTGACTTTATAGAAACTTGCAAAAATAACTTTTGACATGAATTTAACTTACTTGCAAGAGTAGGATAGGACTTGCTTAAATATTATCGTCTTTGCTCATTGATTAATCGCGTCCACACTCTGGCCCCAGTCTCCACAGATTCCTCACGCTTGACTCAATTCCTATCATCCGGACTACTCGTATGGCTGTTCAACAAAGACGAGCGGAGGAAGAAAGGTGACGCAGTGGCTAATGTGAGTGGTGCACTAATACACTTACAGCCAGCGCACTTCCCATTTAGGCGCTGCAGGTTCGTGTTGTTCTGTGCGCCCCACACTGTCATAAGTTGTTTCCTGACAGCGCGCGAATGCGGCGATCGCCTTTGTACGAGTGTTATCGGTAGTTTTAACAGCGAACCAGTGACTTTCTCAATAATTCCAACACCAAGGAAGATGCACCGAACACTGGGCCGATTATAGTACACAACAGCTGCTTTGCATCTGGGATGTGATGATATATCAATTAGTATGTAATATGATGTATAGGATTCGAAAATTTCTTTTAAACTACTGTTCTTTTACGCAGATGTCTAACTGTTATTTCATTTTATTTTGTTTTTGGATACAGAGTGCTAGAAGATCTACAAATCGTCTCCGGATGGCAGGTGTGACAGAGAAGTGGCAAAGAAAAGAAGATCATCGTTGTCACATTTTTCGAATATCAAAGAAGAATTAAGTTGAAAATATGTGTGAACTAATTTAGACCTTCTATTTCTTTCATGTCTATATGTACATTTTACACAGTTTGAGATAAGGGAAATCTGCAGCGCTTAATTTTATTTTCTTGTGCTCCGTAAAACGTGTAATACTGAAATTTATGTCCAAGTCATTCAATAAGAAATTTTCTTTGTTAAATTTTGCCATTGTGAATGTAAGTACAAGATATCTAATTCCAGAACATTTTATCCTTAACGGCGTGTGCTGTTTTTCATTGTCCTGCCAGAATTCCTTAGCAAATTTTGTTCCCTTTTTAATTTACGTTAATGTTATTGTGAAAATAGGCAATATTTCTAATATGACTATAGAGGAAGACAGTAACGTAGATATGAACGTTGAACAGAATGAATTTGCTGAGGTGTAAGTTGATAGTGCACAAGTTTCGTTCACCCGGTGTGGAATCGCGTTCTGAAACTGATACAGGTATTATGATAGATAATTCACTGTATGAAAATGACGCTCACTTACATGATATTTCACGTACTGCCATTCATCAATCTGATGATAATGTTTTACGTGTAGTAAAAGTTCCGATGGGCGATATTTCACGTGAAACGAACGTACATATAGGCTCAACCAGCTGATCTCATTGCTTTATTGCTGCAAGAGTTTAAGGCAATGTGGGACGACACAACCGCCCAACTTGAGAACCGACCAAAGAATTACAAAACCACTCCAAAGAATTACAAAGCCTATCCAAATAAGGGCAACGACAGCATAATGATTTGAAAAAAGAATCTAGTAACATAGAGAAATCGGCTGGTAATTTCAACAGATTGTCAGTACAGTACGATACTCCAGCAAATACTGAGTTTTTGCAGTGAGCTATACACAAAGATGTAGAAATTAATGATAAATTAAATTCAGAACTAGAGCGGGTCGTAGATGAAACGGTCACAACCACTATGTCCGAACGAGACAATGCTGGCAAATTGGTAAAAATCCGAATCACAACAAATAAAAGTTACTTTAAATAAAGATCTGCCAGAATGGGGTGACCATCCTTCCGAATCCGCTCACCGTATTCACCGCTTGGCCTACCTCTGCGACAGCAACGTCCAATCTTCTAGCTTACCTGGGCCACATCGGAAGAGGACGAGTGTTTTTGAGCCGCACACGACCTACTTAACACTAATAATAATTGCTGAGGAAAAAAATAAAAAGATAGCAACGATCGGAGGTATATACTTATCACATTTAAGTAATTTACATTTAATTAATTTATGACTCTCTATTCTAAAAAAAAAGGGATGACAGACTGAATTCGACATTTTGTATATGAGATTTAGTACTTTCTTAACTTTACATAAACGGAATTTTTATGGGTTTTCTTATCGATCGTATGATAGATGCTCAGTTCTTAGGCCGCGGCGGTACTTGCCTTCGGCTGCCTGTGTACGACCTTTACCCCCTACCACCCACCCTTCCCTTCAATACTAAATTTGTGATCCCTTGATTTTTCAAAATCTGTCCTGTCAAACGATTCCTTCATTTAGCCAAGTTGTGCCACAGATTTCTTGTCTCCCCAATTCTGTTCAGTACCTCCTCTTTAGTTGCGCGATCTACTCATCTAATCTTCAGCATTCTTCTGTAGCAGCATATTTCAAAAGCTTCTGTTCTTTCTTGTAACTGTTTATCGTCCATTCTACACTTCAGACAAGTGCCTTCACAAAAGACTTCCAAAATACTTAAATCTGTATTCAATGTTAAGAAACTGTGTGACTTCATGAGATCAGTGTTAGGACGAAAGGGAGCGTTAGAGTCATTAATAAAAGCAAACAATGATCATTTAGAGTCGTTTATGAAAAACAAAAATGACAGAATAGGAGGGTCAGAGTTAGAGATGAAAACCAATACTGATAACATAGAGTCAGTTATGAAAGCTATCAGTGACCTTTCAAAAAGTGAGATGAAAACCAGTAGGGGGACAATTAGGTCCCACATTAAGAAAATATGGAATCAAGAATTGGGCGGGGGGGGGGGGGGGGGGTAAGGGGGTTAGAATCAACCCTGAAAACGAATAGTGATCATTTGGAGCAGATTATAAATCCAAGAAAGACCTTTTGGAAACAGAAATCCCCGAGTTAAACAAATCAGTTAGTAGAAGGTACGAAAGGTATGAATTCCAGAGCAGGCATAGTCGACAATAGAGTCATAATTTTAGAAAATAAGTTTTTCAACGAAAGTGCAGAGCAAAGAAAGGACATCGAAGAATTAAATTCTGAACAAAAAGTGATGAGGAGATCCGACTTGGGGAGCCAAGTTAGGGACTTACCTCCATTGTAACTATGTAAAACGTACTTATTGAAATTCTGTATTGTGTGATAACGCAGTGCAGTGAATCAACCAGAAGAGTTTAGTTGGCGCCTGTAAATCGAAAAGAAAGGCTGCGCTAGCACACAGACATGTCTAAACAAGTTTGTCCATCCTCTAGTTTCTGCCGGACTACTCCGCCCCGAGTATGGGGTGGCAAGAGAACCATACATTCGGGGTGGACTTCCTGGCCGATTTGGGGGAAATAAGGGCCGCCACAAGGGGAGGGACTCTCCATTCCCGCCCGTCACATTTACCACTCAACCGAATGAGAGTGCTCACAGTATTTCCACTTCCTGCTGCTGACCGAACATCGTTAAGTTTACGTGTCGGTTGTTTCTTATGGGAGACTCCGACCTTGTATGTCAACACAACTGTGCAGTCTGAAGCCACTCTTATACGGCCATAATGTTTTTGTATGATTGTGAATTATTTAAGAATAACCATTTGAAAGGAATAAGTAATGTTCTAAGAACTTCTAGGCGTAAGAAGTTATAGTTACGCCAACTTCTGTTTTGTATGAATATATAAATAGTCGATATAATAATCTCTCTCTCTCTTTTGTCATTCAGTCATATTATCTCCGCTCATCTTATCTAACGTTTTCTGTTTTGTGTTAGCTCGTGTGAAGGCTTGTAACTTTTAATTGTGGAAATGTATAATGTGGAAGTATTCAAATCTTTAATTTCAGATGTACCTTCTATCTTATTTGAAAGTAATTACCTTCATGAAATGGAAAATTTTTATTACTAAAAAAACTGATAATTTTTTAAGTGAGATAGAGAGCTTCAGTGGATAGGAGTAAATTCAAAGTTGGAACTGTGAGAACTTTAATTGTTTTCGATAGCTATACTGCACAGCGCAGCCTCGTCATTTTTTCATGAAATCGAACCTAAGTTAACATAGGCAAAGGATCTTTGATTGCCAGCATTAATGAACACTGACTTTATAGAAACTTGCAAAAATAACTTTTGACATGAATTTAACTTACTTGCAAGAGTAGGATAGGACTTGCTTAAATATTATCGTCTTTGCTCATTGATTAATCGCGTCCACACTCTGGCCCCAGTCTCCACAGATTCCTCACGCTTGACTCAATTCCTATCATCCGGACTACTCGTATGGCTGTTCAACAAAGACGAGCGGAGGAAGAAAGGTGACGCAGTGGCTAATGTGAGTGGTGCACTAATACACTTACAGCCAGCGCACTTCCCATTTAGGCGCTGCAGGTTCGTGTTGTTCTGTGCGCCCCACACTGTCATAAGTTGTTTCCTGACAGCGCGCGAATGCGGCGATCGCCTTTGTACGAGTGTTATCGGTAGTTTTAACAGCGAACCAGTGACTTTCTCAATAATTCCAACACCAAGGAAGATGCACCGAACACTGGGCCGATTATAGTACACAACAGCTGCTTTGCATCTGGGATGTGATGATATATCAATTAGTATGTAATATGATGTATAGGATTCGAAAATTTCTTTTAAACTACTGTTCTTTTATGCAGATGTCTAACTGTTATTTCATTTTATTTTGTTTTTGGATACAGAGTGCTAGAAGATCTACAAATCGTCTCCGGATGGCAGGTGTGACAGAGAAGTGGCAAAGAAAAGAAGATCATCGTTGTCACATTTTTCGAATATCAAAGAAGAATTAAGTTGAAAATATGTGTGAACTAATTTAGACCTTCTATTTCTTTCATGTCTATATGTACATTTTACACAGTTTGAGATAAGGGAAATCTGCAGCGCTTAATTTTATTTTCTTGTGCTCCGTAAAACGTGTAATACTGAAATTTATGTCCAAGTCATTCAATAAGAAATTTTCTTTGTTAAATTTTGCCATTGTGAATGTAAGTACAAGATATCTAATTCCAGAACATTTTATCCTTAACGGCGTGTGCTGTTTTTCATTGTCCTGCCAGAATTCCTTAGCAAATTTTGTTCCCTTTTTTTCAAATCGTAATTATTTAAAATACTTTTTAATTTACGTTAATGTTATTGTGAAAATAGGCAATATTTCTAATATGACTATAGAGGAAGACAGTAACGTAGATATGAACGTTGAACAGAATGAATTTGCTGAGGTGTAAGTTGATAGTGCACAAGTTTCGTTCACCCGGTGTGGAATCGCGTTCTGAAACTGATACAGGTATTATGATAGATAATTCACTGTATGAAAATGACGCTCACTTACATGATATTTCACGTACTGCCATTCATCAATCTGATGATAATGTTTTACGTGTAGTAAAAGTTCCGATGGGCGATATTTCACGTGAAACGAACGTACATATAGGCTCAACCAGCTGATCTCATTGCTTTATTGCTGCAAGAGTTTAAGGCAATGTGGGACGACACAACCGCCCAACTTGAGAACCGACCAAAGAATTACAAAACCACTCCAAAGAATTACAAAGCCTATCCAAATAAGGGCAACGACAGCATAATGATTTGAAAAAAGAATCTAGTAACATAGAGAAATCGGCTGGTAATTTCAACAGATTGTCAGTACAGTACGATACTCCAGCAAATACTGAGTTTTTGCAGTGAGCTATACACAAAGATGTAGAAATTAATGATAAATTAAATTCAGAACTAGAGCGGGTCGTAGATGAAACGGTCACAACCACTATGTCCGAACGAGACAATGCTGGCAAATTGGTAAAAATCCGAATCACAACAAATAAAAGTTACTTTAAATAAAGATCTGCCAGAATGGGGTGATCAAGTAATCGCCAAAATCAAGATCCTATAACAGGAACCGCCTGCGGCCAGGGGCGTGATCCAAAGTACCCTCCAACAGTCAGTTAAGAATGTGATTATTACGCCAGTCCTACTGCACGAAATCACACAGCATACGACAACGACACAAATTCTAATAAGTTATCGCCAGCTCGTCTACCATATGAATTAACGACTGCACAATCGCTTTCTCTCGTTTTACTTGAAGAAAGTTTAATTCAGCGCTCAGCGCAAGCAATCCCAGGTCTTTACGCTAAAATGGCGGGGCCAAGTTACAGTGGCGAATTACAGTTCTAGTAACCAAGCTGTCACAAATTCCTTTAAATCTCATTCAGTCCTCCGATGAGGGTCGTATCACTGGGTGGGGGCAATCAAGACAATCACGTCCGTCTCTTAAGGTATAATGATTGTAATGATGTCAGAGATGAGTTCACTATGTATCAGCCTCTGCAGACTAAACAAACACGAGTTTTAGTGCATCCGCAATACAAGCCATAGTAGGAAATATTCCCACAAAAACAGTTTTAGACACGGGCGCATCTATTTATGTTTTACCCCAAAACTTGTTTAAAAAGAGAGTAAGGAGGCAGACAAAGTGCCAACCTACCCGGTACAAAATTGTCGTATTGTTAGAGCTCTAGGTACAAAATCGCAACCTGTCAATTGGCAGATACAAGAAAAAATTTTCGTTGAAAATGGAGTGACCTTACGCTCGTTCATCTTGGCGTTGATTGCTTGCTCGGCATGGAATTTTTCCAAGAAAAGGATTTAAAATTAGACTTTTCTATGGGTAGAGCTACTTACACATCGGGGGAAAGGATATTGACGTAGATTTAAATCCAAATGGCTCCAAGCACTACGTGACTTAACATCTGAGGCCATCAGTCCCCTAGGCTTAGAACTACTTAAACCTAACTAACGTAAGAACATCACACACATCCCTGCCCGAGGCAGGATCCGAACCTGCGACCGTAGCAGCAGCGCGGTGCCGGACTGAAGCGCCTAGAACCGCTCGGCCACAGCGGCCGGCGAAGTAGATTTAATATAAACCCCAGTGGAATAAGGTAAATACTACCAGGGAATTAAAGTAAAAATTTTAGAGGCGATGAATGTATCTGAAAATTGTTTCACTATGGCGAAAATGAAAATATACAAGATAAGGTACTCAACAGGAATTAGATTTAAGGAACATACTTTTGAAGCGCTTCCGTGTTTTTGAGAACAAATCTGGCATAATAAATATGTATTTTTGCTCCATGGAAATAACACACTAACCATTTTGCCATAACCTTACTCCATTCTGTGGACGAAAAGAGGGGCCATCGATCGAGAACACTTCAATGGAAAGTAATTGAATCATCACATATACCGTACTGTAGTCCATTATTATCAGGAAATAAATCTAATGGCCAAGCATGCCTCGTACTGGATGCCTGTGCTATTAATAAAATAATTGTACCAATCTGAACGCAACCAGAAGATCTAGAAGAGCAATTACAAAAAGTTCATGCAGTATTCTGTTTGACTAACCTATATCTCCATTATTTCTATTGGCAGGTCTTATTTTCATTTGGGTCAAGGAAATACACAGCTTTTGTCTATGCTGGCAGAAGTTATCAGTTTTGTGTTTTACCGTTTGGACTTAACGTAAGTTCTGGTGCATTTATTATTCCACTGGATGCAATTCTCGGACCATATCTCCTAGATAAAGTAAAACTATATGTTGATGACATCTTGACTTCAACTGCTACTTGGGAAGAAAACCTTGACTTTTTTGGCCGAACATTACGTAAATTTTCAGAGGCTGGAGTCGCAGTTAACTTGCAGAAATAAATTTTTGGTCGTGAGGAAATAAACTTTTTAGTCATGTCATATCTCCCGTAGGAATAACACTTGATCGTGATTAGATAAGTACATTGAAAAATTGTCCAGGTCCAAACAAAAAATGACAGTTGAAAGCTTTTCTTGGCCTTCGTTTGTATTTTTCTTCGTTTATTTGCCGGACAGTTACTTAATAGTACAGCATTGATGAGACTCTTAAAAAAGAATGACACATGGTACTGGTCAGAAAAATGTCAAGCAGATTTTGGTGCAATAAAGAATGTTTTAGTAAATTCTGAAATTCTATGTCATCCTGACGAGAATGTAGATTTTTGCGTTGCTAAAGACGCATCCTTTTCGGGAATTGGTGCACGTCTATTTCAAATACCTGAAAAGGACGGAAAGACTGAAGTTAATATGATTATTTTTGCTAGTATCACACTTTCAGAATGTAAACGTGGATATTATGTTGCTGAGTAGAAGCTCTGGCCATAATAAGGGCGTTTAAGAAGTTTAGCTACTAAATTTATGGAAAAATTTAGGTATTTTCTGACCACCACACTCTGAGCTTTCTGTTAACTTGTAGGCTACTGCATCCTAGGATTATGAGGTCGAAGCTTTTTTACAGGAATATGTTTTCGAGATAATGAGGGTAAAATGTAAGAACAATTTTATAGCTGACGGTTTTGTCGCGTCTACCGCAAGGGTTGACTGATCTTTGGGATTTAACAGGACAAATAACTGACAGAATTTTGTCATTGAAAGACACAGCCGGCCGAAGTGGCCGTGCGGTTAAAGGCGCTGCAGTCTGGAACCGCAAGACCGCTACGGTCGCAGGTTCGAATCCTGCCTCGGGCATGGATGTTTGTGATGTCCTTAGGTTAGTTCGGTTTAACTAGTTCTAAGTTCTAGGGGACTAATGACCTCAGCAGTTGAGTCCCATAGTGCTCAGAGCCATTTGAACCATTTTTTGAAAGACACATGTCACAAACAACGCTATTTAGATATGTGTAACAACATGGCTACATTTAAAGACACAGATCCGATGGGGCTTAAAATAAAATCTTACACAAAGCTCATTTGAGAAAATTTTAGAGCACTACAAAACTCAAAACAAAGATTTATTCCACAGACGTAGTGTTTCTGGTGACAACTGGTGTGGGTTCATTCCTGATACTTAGGAAGAAACCTTAGTTTGTCGTACCCATTGTGTTTGGAGTCATTATGCTGCCGTTTCCAAATTTGTGACGGTATGAACAGTTATTACAGACTTTTTCTACAGTACCAAAAAGAAAAGCCTACTAATAAGTGATGCTACACAGAATTACAATCTCCCTATCTTAGCTACACAACCACCACAAGTTGTGTCTCTTGATGTCAGCGGGCCAGTGCCCTCTCGCCACGGTGGTTTTGAGTGTTTAATAGATCTGTACGATCTTTCATCAAAATATATCAAGCTGTTGTTTAATAGTTGTGTATGACCTCTTCTCAAAATATGTCGAGATATATGCTAAAAGATCGACAGCAGCGCCCACTATTATTACGAGGATTCTCAAACACGTAAGACAATAGTGTCAAGCACATTTCGATATCACGGTCCCACCCTCAGAGTAACCCAGCTGACTGCATTTTCAGAGAATTCAGTTTATGAGAACTTTTGTTAGTACACAACGCACATGATGGATAGAATTTATTCAACCGTTTTAAGATATTGTAAATAATTTAGCTATTTACACAACACCACACACAACTGCAGAACTACTTAATGACCGTAAGGAAACCAACGAATGAATAAACCCTTTGCCACATCTGCCTAAAGAAGAACCCGCGCTGGAAAAAAAAGGTACGGAAAGCAAAAGTATCACTCATTGATCATGATATCACTCATTGATCATGACAGAATTATAAAAGAAACATCCGCAAAAGGTTAAGTCATGTTCAGAAATATTTATCTGGAGAAACAATACTACGTAAATCTCATCCGAAATCGCCTGCTTTACATAAAATAAACGAATTCTTATACTGTAGGTGCAACCACAACAGAGGGGTGTGTATTGAAAGGCCAGTGCCCGACCAAAGTCTGGATGATTGATTGATCTGGCCTTGTATCAGCAACCAAAACGGTCTTGCTAAAAAAACTGAGCCAATATCCTTGAATGTTGCAGAATCTCTTAAAATCGCTTAGGACTTTTCAAAATATACATTATGTGCACATATTTATTTTACTGTTGTTTTAAAAATAGAAATATTGTATCCTTCGTGTTTTAAAACGTTTATTTCAGCACAACCGTCTTGAGTTGTGCAAAAGCATTACTGATTTTGTCGTACCACTGTTTCATGATCCTGACCTACGTGGAAGGTTTGATGACTGCCTAAATGACGTCCTTATCGAGTCATGACATCCCAGGAAAATTACGGACAAGAAACTCATCTCCAAAGTCCCAGTCGCTTGAGCGGAACTATCCGCCAGCCTCTTTTAGCGCCTGTCACCTGACTGCCCTGGGCATGTGGTCTACATGTTCACCGATCAGTAATAAAACAGGCTAGGTCAGTTAAAGTAATATAATTTTATACTGTAATGTAAAAAGAAATGAAAAACCATCCTTTTTAAAGAAAGAAAACATTTTCCTATGTGTATGAACAATTTCTACCCATGAAAAAGAAATCAGTATCCATATTGGTTTGTGCATGTGATAAAATGTACAAGCGTTAAGTGAGTTCAGGAACATAAGGACTGAATAGACATTATGTAATGAATTTTTGAACAGCGTTGTCAAATTCATGGTGAAAAATTGTGCCAACGCTCTTCAAGGGGGCTGTGTAATCCCACAATTTATTATTATCGTCACAGCTTCCCGAGCTAAGGGGTATGTTCTATAGTTTATTTTTGCTCTGAGTTCGTTTTTAGGACAAATTCTAGTGTGTCTTGTTACTATCTTGTATTGTCTTCCGTCGTAGCCTTCTTAGTGAACGGACTGAATAAAAGGTTGTGTATTGCAATGTTAATTTAGATTACCTGAATTACAATAATGTGAATATCCAATTTATTCATTTGTATTACTTAATTTACAGGAGAAACAAACCGCGCTCTGCGGATTGGAGCATGGAATGTTAGATCCCTTCATCGGACACGTAGCTTAGGAAATTCAAAAATGGAAATGCATAGATAGAAGTTAAGAGATAGTGGGAATTAGTTAAGTTCGGTGGCAGGAGGAACAAGACTTCTGGTCAGGTAAATACGGGATTATAATTACAAAATCAAGAGAGGTAATGCAAGAGTAGGTTTAATAATGAATAAGAAAACGGGTATGCTGGAAAGATACTTTGGATCGTTGTTGTTGTTGTGGTCTTCAGTCTGAAGACGGGTTTGATGCAACTCTCCCTGATAATCTGCCCTCTGCTAGCCTCTTCATTCCGAGTAACTACTGCAACCTACATCCTCCTGAATCTGTTTACTGTATTCATTTCTTTGTCTCCCTCTACGATTTTTATCCTCCTCCCACCCCCACCCCTCACGCTTCCCTTCAGTGCTAAACTGGTGATCAGATGATGATGTTCAGATGTGTGTGAAATCTTATGGGACTTAACTGCTAAGGTCATCAGTCCCTAAGCTTACACACTACTTAACCTAAATTACCCTAAGGACAAACACACACACCCATGCCCGAGGGAGGACTCGAACCTCCGCCGGGACCAATTGGTGATCCCTTGATGTCTCAGAATGTGTTCTACCACTCGATCCCTTCTTCTAGTCAGGTTGTGCCACAAATTTTTTTTCTCCCAGTTTTATTCAGTACCTCCTCATAAGGTACCACATCTCAGAATCTTCTATTCGCTTTTTGTCTATACTTTTTATCGTCTATGTTTCATTTCCATACGTGGCTACACTTTCCACAAACACTTTCAGAAAAGACTTCCTGACACTTAACAAATTTCTCTTCTTCACAAACGCTTTTCTTATCATTTCCAGTTTACATATTATATCCGCTCTACTTCGCCCATCATCAGTTATTTTGTTGCCCAAGTAGCAAAACTCATCTGCTACTTTTAGTGTCTCATTTCCTAATCTAATTCCCTCAGTATCACCTGATTTAATTCGATTACATTCCATTATTCTCGTTTTGCTTTTGTTCATGTTCATCTTATATGCTACTTTCAAGACACTGTCCATTCCGTTCAACTGCTCTTCCATGTCCTTTGCTGTCTCTGACGGAATTACAATGTCATCAGCAAACCTCAAAGGTTTTATTTCTTTTCACTGAACTTTAATTCCTACTTCAAATTTTCTTTTGTTTCCTTTACTGCTTGCTCAATGGACAGACTGAATAACATCGGGGATAGGCTACAACCCTGAATGACTCCCTCTCAACCACCGCTTCCCTTTCATGCCCCTCGACCCTTATAACTGCCATCTGGTTTCTGTAAAAGTTGTAAATAGCCTTTCGTTCCCTATATTTATCCCCTGCTACTCTCAGAATTTCAAAGACAATATTACAGTCAACATTGTCAAAAGCTTTCTCTAAGTCGACAAGTGCTACAAACGTAGGTTTTCGTTTGCTTAACCTATCTTCTATGAGAAATCGTAGAATCAGTATTACCTCGCGTGTTCATATATTTCTCCGGATTTTAAACTGATCGTCTAACAGTTTTTCCATTCTTCTGTAAAGAATTCGTTTTAGTATTTTTCAACCTTGAATTATTAAACTGGCAGTTCCCAAATTTTCACATTCATCAGCACTTGTTTTCTTTTGAATTAGAATTATTGTATTCTTCTCGCAGTCTGAGAGTATTTCGCCTGTCTCATATATCTTGCTCCCCAGATGGAAGAATTTTGTTGTGTCTGACTCTCCCCAAGCTATCAGCAATTCTAACAGAATGATGTCTACTCCCGGGGGTTTGTTTCGACTTAAGTTCTTCATGGCTCTGTCAAATTCTTCTCGCGGCATCATAGCACCCCATCTCATTTTCATCAACGTCCTTTTCGAGTCCTACAATATTGCCCTCAGGTGCATCACCTCGTATAGACCATCTATATGCTCGTTCCACCTTTCAGTTTTGCCTTCTTTACTTAGGACCAGTTTTCTATCTGGGCTCTTGATATTCATTCAGGTGGTTCTCTTTTCTCAAAGGCCTATTTAATTTTCCTGTAGGCGGTATCTGTCTTTCCCCTGAAGATATAAGCTTGTAAATTCTTAAAATTTCCTCTAGCCATTCCTACTTACGCATTTTGCACTATTGTCAGTCTCATTTTTTAGATGTTTGTACTCCATTTCATCTGCTTCATTTGCTGCATTTTTATATTTTCTCCTTTCATCAATCAAAGTCAATATCGCTTGTGTTATCCACAGATTTCTACTTAGCCCTTTACCTACCTGATTCTCTGCTGCCTTCACTATTTCCTCCCTCAGAGGTACCCATTCTTCTTCTACTACATCCCTTTCCCCTGTTCTTGGCAATCGTGCTCTAATGCTCCATCTGAAACTCACAACAACCTCTGGTATTTTCAGTTTATCCAAGTTTCATCTCCTTAAATTCCCACCTTTACAGTTTCTTCAGTTTTAGTTCATGACCAATAAATTGTGGTCAGAGTCCACCTGGTTCCGAACTCTCTGTTATAACATTATACAATCAATCTGAAACCTTCCAATGCCTCCAGGTGTCTTCCGGGTAAACAAGCTTTTTTAATGATTCTTAAACCAAGTGTTAGTTATGATTAAATTGTAGTCCGTGCGAAGTTCCACCAGGAGTGTCCTCCTTCATTCCTTTCTCCCAGTCCGTATTCATCTACTATTTATCCTTCTCTTCCTTTTCCTAGTATCGAATTCCATTTCCTATTAAATTTTCGTCTCCCTTAACTATCTGAATAATTCCTTTTATGTCATCATATATTTCTTCAATGTCTTCATCATCTGTGGAGCTAGCTGGCATATAAACCTATACTACCGTGGTGCGCGTAGGCATCGTGTCTACCATGGCTGCAATAATGAATTCACTGTGCTGTTCATAGCAGCTTATCCCTGTTCCTACTTTCTTACTCATTATTAAAGCTACTCCTGCATTGCTCCTATTCGATTTTGTATTTATAAGCCTGTATTCTCCTGACCAGAAGTCTTGTTCCTTCTGCCACCGACTCCTACTATATCTAACTTTAACCTATCCATTACCATTTTTAAATTTTGTAACCTACCTGCCCGATTAAGGTATCTGACATTCGAAAGCAGAGTAATGACTGCATTATCGTAGCCAAGATAGACACGAAGTCACACCCACCACAGTAGTACAAGTTTGTATGCCAACTAGCTCTGCAGAAGATAAGAGATTTAAGAAATATTTGATGAGATGAAAGAAATTATTCAGATTGTTAAGCGATATGAAATTTTGTTATGGGGACTGGAATTCGTTAGTAGGAAAAGGAAAATAAGAAAAAAAATGTAGCTGAATATGAAACGGGGGAAAGGAATGAAAGAGGAATCCGCCTAGTAGAATTTTGCATAGAGTACAATTTAATCATCGCTACCACTTGGTTTAAGAATTATGTATACATGGAAGAGACATGGAGACACCGTAAGATTTCAGACTGAATATACAGGGTGGGCCGCTTTAATCCCTAATGGGGAATAACTCGGGATAGAGAGGCGATACAGTAAAATGTTTTACATAGAAGTTGCAAGTGGCAAAGATGGTCATTACTGCTAATAATTGCTGTGAGTTTGAACGTGAATTTCAAGGTGATTTGGAGTTTAAAGTATTTTTTTTAATGGAAACCCTATCAACGGTCTCTAAAATTGTGGATGGACATCCAACCAGTAATGACAGTTTTGCCTGTTTAATTTACCAATATTTGTAAATGTGGCTTCGTATGGAAACATTACTGACGTGAACATCTCTTGTTGATGTGACAAAATGCAAGGCATTCTTCGACCTTCCGAAGCGTTAGTTCTTGGGTCAGTGTCATACGGTGCATTCGGAGAATCACTGGCTTCGATAATCCTAGTTCCGTTTGCATTTGCAGTGAACTAATGTGAGGATACAGGTGGACCATTGCGGCTACTATGCGAATATCATTTTCCTCATATTCACAACTGTGACGTAAACGATTTAACTGTCTCCATCCGAGAGATCGCGAATAGTGACGTTACTTGGTTGTCGTCTGTTGGGAAAACGTCTAGCGTGAAATGCAGCGGCATAGATGTGAACACCCTGACACTCTCCAAAAATCGCAATCATGTCTCCAGTTGCATTTGGAGGGTTGTGAGCCGTTGCAGCTATGTGGCTCAACCAAATAAAGCGAAATAGAGTCGTAGTTTTAACGAACTGATCACTCAAGTTAGAAGTGAAACGAGAACAGTGTTGCAGCACGCGGCCGTGGGCGACGCCCCCCATCGCGTGCTCCGCGAGGGTCGAACACTGCGGGCCCACACAATCGCCCTCTAGTCCCACTGCCAGCGGCAATGTACGAGAGCATCTGTGTGAACTATGTGGCGACCTACCGCAATACAACCACGTAGAGGTAATAACAGTTACTACAACCCATTGAAATTTAGTAAGTCAACCAGACTACACTAGCATTTCACCCAATTTCATTGCCTTCTCGAACTGAGCATGATTTACACTCATGCTCATAAATTAAGGGTAATTGCAGAATGTGGTGCCACACAACGTGGCACTACACAAAAGTGGCGCTAATAGCATAGGCACAAAGGTAACAAACACGACACAGATCTGCAAGTCCACGGTATTGGTGATAAGTTGAGAAAACATTACCGAAACACATGTGCTACAAAACGCGACTGTTTCCTGCGCATGTACCCCGACATAAATATGGGATATGATCACCATGCACATGCACACAGGCCGCACAACGGGTTGGCACACTCTGGATCAGGTGGTCGAGCAGCTGCTGGGGTACAGCCTCCCATTCCTGCACCAGTGCCTGTCGGAGCTCCTGAAGTGTCGTAGGGGTTTGAAGACGTGCTGCGATACGTCGACCGGGAGCATCCCAGACGTGTTCGATGGGGTTTAGGTCTGGAGAACAGGCAGGCCACTCCATTCACCTGATACCTTCTGTACCACTCCATTCACCTGATATCTTCTGTCTCAAGGTACACCTCCGCGATGGCAGCACGGTGGGATCGTGCGTTACCATCCATCAGGAGGACCCACTGCACTCCTGAAAAGGCGGACATAATGGTGCAAAATGACGTCCCGACACACCTGAACTGTTACAGTTCCTCTGTCAAAGACATGCAGGGGTGTACGTGCACTAATCATAATCCCACCCCACACCACCAAACCACGACGCCCATACAGGTCCCTTTCAGGGAATAAAGGGGTTGGTATCTGGTTCCTGGTTCGCGCGACAGATGAAAACCCGTCGAGAATCACTGTTCGGACTATACCTGGACTCGTCTGTGAACATCACCTGCGACCACTGTTGCAATGACCATGTTCTGTGTTCTTGACACCAGGCTTTACGGGCTCTCCTGTGACCAGGGGTCAGTAGAATGCACCTTGCAGGTCTCCGGGCGAATAAACCATGTCTGTGAAGTCGTCTGTAGACCGTGTGTCTGGAGACAATTGTTCCAGCTGCTGCGTTAAGGTCTCGAGCAAGGCTAACGGCAGTACTCCGAGGCCGTCTGCGGGCACTGATGGTGAGATATCGGTCTTCTTGTGGTGTTGTAAACTGTGGATGTCCTGTACTGTAGCACCTGGACACGTTTCCTCTCTGCTGGAATCGTTGCCATAACCTTGCGATCACACTTTGTGGCACACGGAGGGCCCATGCTACTACCTGCTGTGTTTGACCACCTTCCAGTCGCCCTAGTATTCTACCCTCATAACGTCATCAATATGTGTTCTTTGAGCCATTTTCAACACACAGTCACCATTAGCACGTTTGAAAACGTCTGCACGCTTACTCGCTGCACCGTACTCTGACATGCACCAACACAGCGCCACCGTGCGACGACCGCAGGTCAAATGCACCCCATGGTCATACCCCGAGGTGATTTAAACCCGAAAACCACCCACCAGAGCGTTGTTTCACCATGTATCTGCATTGTCCGTAATTTATTAGCATAAGTGTAGAAGAACTTGTTTTCTTTCTTCAGAAAGTGCAATTTTATAAGTAAAATCCAATAAATTAAAGACTCATATCATTAACATTGATATGCAGCAGGATTTTGAAAGATGTATTGTGTTAGAACACTATGAATTACCTGGAAAATAACTATCTGTTAGAACACACTCAACACGGATTTAGAAAGCATCGTTCTTGTGAAACACAACTAGCTCTTTACTCACACTAAGTGTTGAGTGCTACCGGCAAGGAATTTCAGATTGATTCCTTATTTCTAGATTTCCAGAAGGCTTTTGACACTGTACCACATCAGCGGCTTGTAGTCAAATCGTGTGCTTATCGTGTATCGTGTAAGGTATGTGAATGGATTCGTGATTTCCTGTCAGAGACGTCACAGTTCGTATTAATTGACGAAAAGTCATAGAGTAAGACAGAAGTGATTTCTGCCGTTCCGCAAGGTAGTGTTGTATGCCCTCTGCTGTTCCTTATCTATATAAACGATTTAGAGGACAATCTGAGCAGCCGCCTTAAGTTGTTTGCAGATGATGATGTTGTTTATCGTCTAATACAGTCATTAGAAGATCAACACCAATTGCAAAGGATCTAGAGAAGATATCTGCATGATGCTAAAATTGGCAACTGACCCTAAATAATGAAAAGTGTGATGTCATCCACATTTAAATCTACAGCCTGTAAATTCAGCCAAATACCTAGGAATTACAACTACGAACAACTTAAATTGAAAAGAACATACAGAAAACGTTGTGGGGAAGAAGAACCAAAGACTACGTTTTATTGGCACAACACATTAAAGATAAGACAGATTATATTGAAGTCTGAATACACTACACTTGTCGTCCTGTTTTGGAGTACTGTTGCGCAGTCTGGGATCCTTACAATATAGAATTAACGGATTACATCGTGAAAGTTCAAAGAAGTGCAGCATGTTTTGTATTATCGGGAGACAGGGGAGAGAGTGCCACGGACATGGTACATGATTTGGGGTAGACATAATTAAAACAAAGTCATTTGTCGTTGCGGAGGGATCTTCTGACGAAATTTCAATCACCAACTTTCTCCTCCAAATACGAAAATATTTTGCTGACGCCGATCTACATAGCGAGAAACCATCATCATAACAAAAAAAAGGGAAATCACAGCTCGCGCGGAAAGATATAGGTCTTCCAATTTTCCGAGCGCGGTTCGAGATTGGAATAATAGAGAATAATTGTGAAGGTGGTTCAATGAACCCGCTGCCAGGCACTTGAGTGTGATTTGTAGAGTATTCATACAGATGTAGATGTAGAAGTAAAATGTGCTGCTGTTTTCAAATCCTGTATAAAATACCAGGTTCCGACTGAAATAAATCAATTTAACGTCCAAAACACCTTGAAAATCACGTTCAAGGCCACGGCCATTAGTAGCAGTGTGTGACACTCTTCGCCACATACAGCTTTTATCCAAAACACTTTGCTTTATCTCATCTCTGTACTGAGTAATTCCTCCGCCCTGTATAATGGTAAGCCAGAGATTTCGGAAACAGATTGTAAATTGTTAGGCATTTCCAGGGGCGGATGTGCACTCTGACAACAATGTATTGGTCATGAACTGTAGATTAACACTGAAGGAATTGCAAAAATGTGGGAAATTAAGAAGATGGGATCTGGATAAGTTGAAACAACCAAACGTTGTTGAGAGTTTCTGAGGGAGCATTACTCAACGAGTGACTAGAACAGGGGAAAGGAATACAGTAGAAGGCGAATGGGTAGCTTTAAGAGATGAAACATTGAAGGAGCAGAGGGTCAAACAGCTATAAAGAGAAGGCCTAGTAGAAATCCTTGAATAACACAAGAGGTCTTGAAATTAACTGATGAAAGGAGACGATATAAAACTGGAGCAAATGAAACAGGCCAAAGGGAATACAAAAGTCAAAAAAGTTATATTGACAGGAAGTGCAAGATGGATAAGCAGGAATGGATTAAGGACAAATGTCAAGATGCCGAAGCATATTTCACTAAGGAAAAATCAGTTAGACCGCAATAGAACAAGCAATATTATAAAACTGGAAGAGGAATAGATGAAAATGAGATGGGAGCTATGATACTGCGAGAAGAGTTGGTAAGGCAGTCAAAGACCTAAGTCGAAACAAGGCCCCGCGAGTAGACGACATTCCGTCGGACTACTGATAGCCTTTGAAGAGCCAGCCATGACAAAAGTCTTCCATCTGGTGGGTAAGATGTGTGGGACAGGCGATATACTGCTAGATTTCAAGAGGAATTTAACGCTTCTAATTCCAAAGAAGGCAGGTGTGGATATTACTGAACTATCTATTTAATAAGTCATGGTTGGAAAATACTAATACGACTTATTTTCAGAAGAATGAAAAAACAGACAGAAGCCGACCTCGGAGAAGATTAGTTTGGATTCCGGAGAAATATGGGAACACGCGAGGCAATACTGACGATGCGACTTCTCTTAGAAGATAGGTTAAGGAAAGGTGAACCTACGGTTAAAGCATTTGTAGATTTAGAGAAAGCTTTTGACCACACTGAGTGGAGTATGCACTTTCAAATTCTGAAGGTAGCATGACTAAAGTACAGGGAGCGAAAGGCTGTTTACAACTTGTACAGAAACTAGACGGCAGTTATGAGAGTCGACGGGTTTGAAAGGCAAGCAGTGGTTGAGGAGGACTGAGAGAAGGTTGTAGTCTATGTCTCGATGTTATTCAAATCGCACATTTAGAAAAAAATGACGGAAACGAAAGAAAATTTGGAGTAGGAATTAAATTTCAGTAAAAAGAAATAAAAACTTTGAGGTTTGCTAATGCCATTGTAATTCTGTCGGAGACACCAACAGCCCTGGGAGAGCAGTTGAATGGAATGGACAGGGTCTTGAAAAGATGATGTAACATGAACATCAACAAAAGCAAAATCAGGATACTGGAAAGTAGTCGCATTATATCAGGTGACGCTGAAGGAATTAGATTAGGAAACGAGACACTAAAAATAGCGTATGAGTTTTGTTATTTGGGAGCAAAATAACTTTTGGTGGCTAAAGTAGACAGGATGTAAAATATAGACTGGCTATGATAAAGAAAGCGTTTCTCAAGAAGAGAGGTTTGGATTTGAGTGTTAGGGAGTCTTTCCTGGAAGTATTTGTGTGGAGTGTAGCCATGTATGGAAGTATAACATGGACGATAAGCAGTTTAGGCAAGAAGAGACTAGAAGCTTTTGAGATGTGGTGCTACATAAGAATGCTGAAGGTTAAAAGAGTAGACCACATGAATAATAAGGAGGTACTGAATAGAACTGGGCAGAAAAGAAATTTGTGGCGCAACCTGACTAGAAGAAGGGATAGGTTGGTAGGACACCTTCTTAGACATCAAGGGTTCACCAATTTAGTGTTGGAGCAAAGTGTGGGGTTGGGGGAGGGGTAAAATTTGTAGAGGGAGACTAGGAGATGAATACAGTAAGCAGATTGTGAAGAATCTAGGTTGCAGTAGTTACTCGGAGATGAAGAGCTAGCACAGAATAGAGTAGCATGGAGAGTTGCATAAAATAGATCTTTGGATTGAAGACCACAACAGCAACAACAACAGTAACAACAACAACAATTTACTCCTTGTCCTCAACTAATAATTTTTAATATTTTTCAGTAAATACTCGTTGTCTGCCGTTTAAATACTATGACGCAAGCGATCGGCCGACATTGTCACAGCCTTAAGTGCTCACAGTACGTCCCAGAAAATGAACCTGTCTTCATTCAAATAGTGTGATAACGAACTCGGATGCGATTTATAAGCGTCATTTTATTGCAAAGTTAATTCTGATGTACGAAACTGATTAACCATCTTTCCACGTCACGCATCATCGTGTTAAAGGTAGGCCTACAACACAGGCTTCGCCGATTTTTGTCATTGATTTCATAATTACAGTCGCCCTTTCTCTCTTCTGACTTTTGTATTCTCTACAACCCATATTAACAACTCACTAAACCGAAAGAGCGATTATAACACGAATCATCAATGTTGTCATGGTGCGTATCCTTTAATTATTTCTTCTTACATACTTCTGAACTTCGCTCTAATTTTATGTGCATTTTGTATTTTGGATCCGTAATTTTGATTCCTGTAATCTGTTATATGTTGCTGTATTCTTATGCACAATTTTATATGTTAAATCTGAAGGTGGCTAGAGTGTAGTTGAAATTATAAGAAAAATATTTGCTATCTTAACTTCAAGGATTTTCAGTCCTTAATACAAAAAAAACAATAGATCGTTTGTCTCTAATGTTGACAATGTCAAAAAACATGCTTTCCTAAAAGTATTTGTCTTTAGTGTGGATTCATACAGGAATAAAACATGGATAATTAACTGTACTGACTAGGTACTGAGTCAAACTGTGGAGAAAAATTTAGGGCAAAACTTGATTAAAGCAGAGATTGGTTGATAAGACACATCTTGAAGCATCAAGAAATTGTCAAAAATTTGGTACAGGATGAGCACCAACCGCTCTCCAGGAAGACAGTCTGACGCATCGTATTATGAGTTGGGTACATTTCAGGCACGAGTTCACTATGCGCTGTACACGCCGTGTGTCTCTCCTCTCCCTCCATATAACCACCGCACTGGACAAAAACTGGTTTTCATCAGTAGAAAAACCAATTGCTCGCCGTAAATTGAGGAATAAATTGAAATCACAGTACGCAATTAAAGGAAAAATATTATCTTGCGCAATATTTACTTATAATTGGATGAACAGAGCAGAAACACATTGTAGCGAGGAAAACATAGTTGATAAATTACGATTTTCAGAGGAAACAATATTTCGAGAGTATTTTTCTTCGTAGAGAACAATATTGGTGATTGCAGTCGCTCTCTGTGGCGGAACACGAGCACTCCGAACGGTAGAAGTGGTCCCACGACAGCCCCGTAACGCTGCAGTACACCCGACAAAAGGCTCTGCGCCAATAGAACAAACGTGCATCGGAAATTTACCGCTTGTTCTGAGGCACACTACCGCTCCACATTTTTCAGTTGTTTTCGACAAGTTTATGAAATACTGCGGCCGAAATGCAGGGCAAGCCGTGCGCATTGTGAGGCGCTGGGTGAGTGAAGCGCACCCTTCGTGGCTTTTAAGCCAGGTCTGACTGTGATTAAGACACACAGCACACATTCGGCTGAAACAGTCCTCAAATTCCGAGCAGGCGACTGATTTTTTTAGCTTTTTCAGAATTCCTCTAAAACACTCGAGGCGAGTGGCCGAATGGTTCCTTGCAAAACGCCACGACAGCTACTGCTCCCGTCTCTGGTGACCTCGACTTCTAAGATACGTTAAACGCTAATCTGACTACCTTTTCCAATATAGTGAGGAACCTGAAATTGCAGGCACTTCTCAAAATCAAATGGCTCCATGCACTATGAGACTTAACATCTGAGGTCATCAGTCCCCTAGACTTAGAACTACTTAAACCTAACTAACCTAAGGACAACACGCACGTCCATGCCCGAGGCAGGATTCGAACCTGCGACCGTAGCAGCACCGCGGTTCCGGACTGAAGCGCCTAGAGCCGCTCGGCCACAACGGCCGGCGCAGGCTCTTCTAAATAGACGTCAAGTATACTAACAACATTAAAAGAAGCAATATTAAGTGAGGAATCGAGGAATATACACTGTAAGACAACATATGCACACAAAAAGTAATTACAATTCCAGAAAAACTGGATGATTTATTCAAGAGAAAGAGGTTTCCAAAGTGAGCCAGTCAATAACGCTTTGGTCCACCTCTGGCCCTTAAGCAAGCAGTTATCCGATTTGGCATTGACTGACAGAGTTGTTGAATGTACTCCTTGGAGATATTGTGCCAAATTTTGTCCAACTGGCGCGTCTGATTATCAAAATTCCAAGCTGGTTGGGGAGAGATCTGGAGACCTTGCTGGCCAAGGTAAGGTATGGAAAGCACAAAGACAAGCAATATAAACTGTCTCTGTGTGCGGAATGGCATTAACTTGCTGATATGTAAGCCCAGAATGGCTTGCTATGAAAGTCAACAAAATGGAACGTAGAATGTCGTCAACGTACCGCAGTGCCGTAAGGGTGCCGTGGATGACAACCAAACGGGTCCTACTATGAAATGAAATGTCACCCCTGACCATCAATCCTGGTTGTCGAGCCATGCGGCGCCAGACAGTGAGGTTGGTATCCCATCGTTGTTCAGGGTGTCTCCAGACACGTCTTTGGTCTGAAATCTCATTGACTGGAGTAGAATTGTGTTCAGTGATGAGTGGCTCTTCGGACTAAGCCCCCTAACAGCGGTACCGACCTGACTGTCGCTTGTGCTATTGCCCCCAAACAGGAGTAATGGTCTTGGTTGTCATTTCATTTCATCCAATAGCAGCACCTCTTCGGTCGTTATACACGCCACCCTTACAGCACAACGGTCCATCGATGATATTCTACGTTTCCTCTTGTTTTTTGTTGCTCCTCATGGCAAGCCATCCTGGGCTTACATTTCTGCGAGATAATTCCCTTAGGCACACAGAGACAGTTTATATTGCTTGTCTTCGTGCTTGCCAAACTCTACCTTGGCCAGCAAAGTCGCCATATTGAGAACGTTTGGAGCAGTGTAGGTGAGAACCTCCAATCAGCTCGGGATTTTAACGATCTGACGCGTCAATTGGACAGAATTTGACATTATATCTCTCATAAACACACCCAACAGCTCTATCAATCATTCCCAATCCGAATAACTGGTTGCATAGGGGCTGGACGAGGACCAACGCGTCATTATTTTGCTGAATTTGTGAAGCTCTTTCTCTTGAATAAATCATCCAAATTTTTGGTAATTGTAACCATTTGTTTGTCTATATATGTACGTCACACTTGCCGATTTTCGTCGCAATCGGATAATTCCTTCATGGTGCGTCCTTTTGTCTTACGGATCGCTCCTGAAGACAGGATTAGACTAATTACGGGACACAGAGAGGCATTCACGCAGTCACTGCTCTCACACTCCATAAGCGAAAGGAACAGAAAGAAAACCTAATGTGTGGTGCAGTAGAAAGTACCATTTGCCATACACATCACACAGGTTTACTTTCAAAAAATGTAGATGTTGCTTATGATTGATGGGTATGTTGATCGAGTTACCGAGACATATTACCAGAGATACAACAGGTACCTCAAGAACTACGTTCTCCTGCACACAGAATACACCAGATATCACCACTTACCTAACTGATTGTGAGTGGTATGTCAGTGATAGGGGAGGCATCGACCAGGATGAACTTAGTATATTGCAATCAGTTCTTTAACCAACAAGTTTAAGGTCTTCCACTGAAACTAAAACTGTTCCAATGAGACTCAGCTCATGTATTGGGAACATTCTGTGTCTCGCGTCAGAAGCAAGCAAGCACAAAAAGACAGGCGTCTATTAATCATCAACAGTTCGAACGTACGTGGATTAACCCTAGGCTGTTCCAGTAGATTGCGACTAGCTGCAGATTGTGGTGCGCGGTGGAGCAAATGATGCCTGTTGTCTGGAATCCGAGGTCGTACTTGGATCACTCCAGAGACTGGGAGAAAAGGTTGAGAAGACCAGCCTTTCTCACGGAGTTACAACGAATCTCACAATCCCCAGCATTGTCTTCAGAAATGATCGTGGTTCGCTGGTTCTGAGTCGAGCGGAACGCTTTAACCGGAGACTTCTAAGATTCTCTGACAAGCTCCGTTGCAAATTCCTAGACTTACACACTATTCAAACTAACTTAAACTAACTTATGCTAAGAACTACACAAACACCCATACCCGAGGGAGGAATAGACCCTCTGACGGGAGCGGCCGCGAAATCCATGACATGGCGCCTCAAACCGCGCGGCCACTCCGCGCTATAGGGTTCCCGTTAGGGGTTGAAATGTGCACTACACATCAGACGTTGCTACCCAGATAGCTGTGTGTGGGAGCAATAAAGTGTCAGTGTTTGAAGCACTCGTAAGAAACCGTGCTCACATAATACTAGCTACAGGAAGCTGACTTGACAATAGTGAAATTTTGGGGCAAAGTAAGTGTACATCAAAATAACAGGCTAATGAGAAAAGAAGGCATGTGTTTGTTTCATTAGACTCAAATTCACCGAAATAGAAATTGAAGCTGAATGTGTCGTATCGACCGTCTAACTCGACCCCAGATGTAACCGAAAATTGTAGAGAAAATCTCAACTCGGTGCTATGTTTATTCCACAATTATACTGTCATCGTTGGAAGTGATTTTAGTGATCCAAAAATCGACTGTAATGATGAATTTTTGTAAGTGGTAGGTGTGACAAGACATACTGAGAAACAATACTATATGCCTTCTCTGAAAACTAGCGCACTTAAGACGGAAATAAGATATAATTGTGACAGACAGGCCTAACCCCTTTGAGGATGTACGTAGTGGGAGCAGTATCATGAGACAGTTGTAGTAACAATGATTTACCAGAGTACAACGTGTAACTAAAACAAGCAGAAAGGCTTACATGTTCAGTAAGCTAGATAAAGAAGCTATCATGTTATATTTTAAGGAGGAACTGAAAATGTCAACATTGGTCCAGAAGAGTATTGGGGAATTCTGGATCAACTGAAAAAGAGGAGTTCAACAACTAGACAGATATGTGCCTCGTAGAACAGTTCATGATGAGAGGGATCCTCCATGACGTTCATTCTTTAGTAGAACTTATAAAGGAAATGAGACCTTTCCATAACAGTTATAAAACAAAGCACAGGATAATATAGAGAGGGACCATAAATGAAACACGGTTGGTTATCAAAAGGACAATGTGTGAAGCGTTCAATGTCTACCGTAGCAGAACCTTATCGAAAGACCTCTCACGAAACCAGAAAAAAGTTCTGGTTGTTTGTATAGGCCTGTCAGCGGCATCAAAATTGGTATCCAGACGTACATGGACGAGACAGGAACTAAAATTGCAGGTCGCAAAGCACAAGCAGAGCTGCTAAACTCTGCTTTCGCATAGGCCAGTACTCCTGAATCTCCCTTCGTAAAGGATTACAAAGGAAGCTCCAGTTCAAATCTCACACAGCTCCAAAGATGAGTGACATATACTGTATATAAGCGTCAGTCCAATTCGTTAAAATTGAATAGGGCTCGATAGAATCCCTCTCAGAGTCTATACACAATCTACAGTTTTGTTAATCGTAATATACTGTATGTCCCTTGAATAAAAACTTGCGCCCATTAGTTGGAAGAAAGCACAGGCCACACCAGTACAAGGAGGGTAGCAGAAGTGTTCCACAAAATTACCATCCAATAGCCTTGACAGCTACTGTTTTAAAACCAACAACAATCAAAGAACCTAAATGGATTTCGAAAACATCGGTACTGGGAAACACAATTCGTAGTATTCTCGTATAACATCCTGAAATACATGGATGGAGGTAATTAAGCATTTCTCATCTTCTGGGAAGCATTTGACTCAGTACATCAAGTTTTACTAACGAAAGTGAGTTCATGTGGGGACCGAGGATTTACTGGTAGACAGGTCGCAGTATGTTATCGTGAGTGGAGGGACTTCGACAGAAGTAGAAGTAACTTCAGTTGTCCATGTTGCATATTAATGATGGCACGCTGTATTAATAGTAATCTTAGACTTTTTGCAGACTATGCATTTATATATAATGAACAATGACCTGAAAAGAGCTGCACAAATACCCAGTCATATCTCGACTGCATTTCAAAGAGGTTTAAATACTGACAACTAGGTCTAAATTTTCGGAGATATATGTAACTGTATACTTCAGAAAACGCAGCTAAGTAATTGCTTCCAAGATGGTGGAAGCTAACACAAGTATTGCGAAAGTGGTGGCAACTACCGCACAACTGCTAGTCACGAAGTGAAGTCAACTAAGAACTGCAATGAACTGAGGCTAAGAGAAAGTCTTCCTGTAAATTTGCTTCCTCGGACACAGAATATGAGTGCGCTTCCTCCGACAGAAAAAGCGTCCTGTAGCCAACTTCACTGGGGACGGCAATGCAGAGGTTGATACGGTTTTCGACAGCCTTCTAACTCACAGATTGGTGAACCAGTTACGGCGCCAGTTCTCTGACCACAGGCGAAGTCAGTGTTCCTACGCACCGCCGTTGCCAATGAGAGGAACTGCAAGGAAGTTTGTCGCGACTGCTTCAACACGATCAGAAGCAACCTCCTAAATAAGTCTGTAAGTATTTAAATAATCGCTTAAAGACGATCCACATTTATTTTAAAACATTGTCACTAACGGCGAAAGTGGCATATATGTCTATGGCACTGAAATTAAGAAGGAAACATAGCCATAAACGTACGACCGCATACTTACAAGATTACAGTTATTTTCCAACAGTCTTACTCATCAGATTTATCTTCACGTGGCTTCTGTCTCTTTCCCAAGACGAAAGTCAACTTGAAGCGGCGAAGATTTGATGCAATGAAGGGTATTCAAGCGAAATTGCAAAGGGTATTAAATGTCTGAACAAAAACAGCCTTACAGGATGCATTTCAAAGTGGCAGGAACTTTGGGATTTGTGTATTCACTCCCTAAGGAACTACTTTGACGATGTGATTTAGGTAAGACGTAATAATTTTAATAAGTATATTTCCTTATTTTCGAATGGTACATCCACGAAGTCACTTATTTTGTATGTCTCACAGCACTGGAGAGGTAACAATTGTAATTAACTAGTGCATAATCTATAATTTATGACTTCTTTTGACTAAAATTTGGGATGGTAAAATTTACGATGGTAAAATTTACGATGGTTTAGTAGTAATGTAACATTCCCCCTCTCTAGTGCTCTAGGAATAACCAAGACTAGGATCGAATGCTTCTGAACTTCGGCCGTAATGTCCATGTCGGGGACTGAGAGCACAGCCATATTACGAATCAGTCATCCAGCTTAGGAAACTTTACAGTTCTGACAAATGAAATTTCTCTGTCAGGCGAGACCTTGGAAGTCGGCAGCCCAAGCTGCGTAAAACTGTCCATGTTGCTTATGACAATGACTATATGTAGTCTAGCTTCAAAAAAGTGAGTCTGATGAGCGCAGTTTTCGGTTAAAAGAGCACATAGTTCACTGAAAGACAAATCACTATGTTTCGAGAGTAGCCGTAGCTTTTACACCACTTCGTACAAACTACTGCTAGATTGGTGGTGGCGATGGTGGTGGTGTTTTAGGGTGCTAAACGGCGTTGTCATCAACGCAACTACTGCTAGAAGACGAGAGTTAACTTCACTGCTTACCGGAAAAGCTATAAGCAACACGATGCAATTCAAAATGTCGGAGGTAGCTCTTCACCTCCCAGCTCTCTGGAGCCTCGTCAAGGCAGGCGAACGGTGGTAGGGGCGTATCTGTCATCACTGACTAATGTTGTCTCTGTTTTTATATTTTTGTACACGATATTGACAATTCTACGGCTCAAATTAATATGGGAATACAAGTCATGATTTTTGCTGTGCGCTAATTACAAATCATTATAATTATTATGACTCCAAGAGTATTTTACACACAGGAGTCTTCTGCTTTTGTCCACGGTCACCCAGGGGTTCTTCATCGGATTCCTCATTTGCTGTTTCAACATCTGGGTTTACATCACTGTCATCTGAACACAAAACATTATCTTCTTGAAGAAAATCTTCCTCTTCACTAAATTCTCTATTGCCTCTATCTTTATCAGATTTTTGAAGCAAATCTCCCAGTATATTGGTGTCAAAATCGGGCTCAGCAGCACCGAAATTGTGCTAATTTCAGTAGCAAAAGACGAGATTAGCACTGAATATGGCCACTGTGATATAAGCCAACGTTCTTCTAACTGTGACTGCTTGATATTTCACATACGATGCCACATGACATAAATTCTAAGCGATAAATAGTATATGCGGCCCATAAGAAAACAGGCGCATCATTACTAAAAATTCGTAATATTAACGACAAGGGCACCAGTGCCAGCAAATTGCTGGGGTCAGGTAATAAATAATTCAGACTTTTTTAAAAACTATTTAGTAATTGCCAGCAATCTTGAAGACATGTCGTAAGCAACTATTCTGGTTAACCAAATTATGCAAGAAACTTCAGAGTCGTCAAAGTTGCAATATTAATTTCCTTTATTACAATACCTGCTGGCTAGTTTCAGGCCTAAGGTCATTATCAAATCATCCAGTAAGCTATGCAGTATCATAAATTACGAAAGCCACATGAATGTTCACTATAGTTAAACACATTTTTAGTATAAAGCAGTACTGGGCTGAAGTTCATTCAGGGGAACGAACATTCATGTTGCAAGAACCTCCAACTCATAGTAAAGCCCAGTCCGTAGATGATGGTATAGGAGGCGTACAGTATAAGTAGCCACGCTTTCCCACCAGGGTTTTGCGATAATTAAGCCACTCTGTTCTTGAACTGATTTAGTGAGCCGCCGAGAAGGAATATTTCTTACCTGTTATACGGATATGCTCTCGTAGATTTATGTCCCTCTGCAGAGTTGTAGCAGCACCGTCGGATTGTGAAAGTGCAATACTACTGTCCATGTTTTACGCAATGATGCAGGAAGGAATTTTTTGTGCAAATAAGTTTTACACGGGTTACCATGACGAAGCGTTTAGTTAAGAAATACCGTAGAATGAACTTGTTCATATTGGTTATAAGCTGACTGTTAACGGTTCGAGAGCATGGTCCACTGCATGATTAGATTAGACAGCTGGCTTATATGACGCACAGGGTGTAAGCTGAGCATCCGCTTTCTTAGAAAGATCGGACAGCTAAATGGTTACAGAACTTTCAGCCGGCACGGTAGCTCAGCGTGTTCGGTCAGAGGGCTGCGTGCTCTCTGTAACAAAAAACTGAGTGAACTGCTCAACGAACAACCTGAACGGGTGTCCTGGGACGTCCGCCCAGAACATACACAATGAACAATATAGAACAAAATGAGATTAAAAAAAAAAAGTTGGGCGGTAACGTGCTTGCCTCCCATGCACTGGGCCCGGGTTCGATTCCCCGCCAGGTTGGAAATTTTCTCCGCTCGGGTACTGGTGTTGTGTTGTCCTCATCATCATTACATCGTCACCACCAGCCGCAAGTCGCCCAATGTGACGCCAACTGAAATAAGACTCGCATTTGGAGGCCGAACTCGAATGGGATCTCCCGGCCAACAATGCCATACGATCGTTTCATTTCATTTGTAACCTGAGCGTACAATCGATACAGTTCGTGTAAGATCGTACATATTCTGTTATCCCAAATTTACTCGTTTACTTATTAACATCAAAGTTTCCTGGCATTGTAAAATAACTGAAATACAGTATTTATGACCCGTAGACTCCTCCTAACGTCTGATTAGCAAAAGTCAACATGTTAGCAAATATTTATTAATAATAATTACTTCATTCGACCGCCTCTGCTAGCCAGCCTGGGAATGGACCGCTCGCTCCCTACTCCGTACGTACTGCAGCGGTGATACATTCACTTCACGTACGTGAAATAGCAAAACCGGAAATAAACTAAAATGCGCTCTTATCTGCAATTAAAGGGTACCTTACAATGTGGCTGACATAATGCACCTTATTGCAGAGCTTATTGGATGATTTTGTAATGAACTTACGCTCGAAACCAGCCATAAAGTAATAATGGAAATTAATATTGCAACTTTGAAGATTGTCTGCAATTTATTGCATAATTTGATTAACAACTAGGTTCCATGAAGGTACACAAAGGCATGTGTCGTTAATGAGTCCAGATTGGCGGGAACCAAGAAAAGATACCAACTGTAATCGTAAATTCTACGAAGATTTTAGTACCGTAACCTAGGATTAACTTCTTAAGATTGCTAAATCTTTCAGGGTTGCTTCCAATGCTCATCATACTTTTACTAACGAAGTTCCAGCATCAAAAGCAGTTAGTCGCCGTCGCGAGCAACAACAAGTTAATGATTGACATTCATAATCTTCTTTTTACACCCGTAACTCTCTCTAGAGTTCACGGCAGTTCGGATCGCCAGCGTCTCATAAGGGAACATCAGTCTTACTGATACACCCTCAGCGTCCAGTAGACCTATAAACACGAAATAGGCACGTCAGAAACGTCTTCCCCCCTCGATGTTCAAAGATCCACTACGCAAGCCGACGAAGCACCAGTCACGCCCCCACTGCGGCAGACGTCACTCAAAACGCTTGTTGCCCGCACAGCGCCCTGCATTGTTCAGTGTGTGGCAAACTCTGCTGACACCTGGCGGCTGTGTCGACAAGCTGCCCGCACCTGGCGGCTGTGTCGACAAGCTGCCCGCCGGCATCCCGTGCCAACACGGTCCGATGACAGCACACCTCTGCACGCAGACAACGGAGCTGACGGGCGAGTTCCGCCAGCACCACTGAACCTGACGTTGGCTATTTCTGGCCGGTCAGTGTAGTTCCAGCTGGACAACGGAGCTGCCCCGTTAATTAATCAATGAAGGCAGACGTTCTGCGCACCTTCGCTGCAAAGGGGTCAAATCGTTCAAATGGCTCTGAGCACTATGGGACTCAACTGCTGTGGTCATAAGTCCCCTAGAACTTAGAACTACTCAAACCTAACTAACCTAAGGACATCACACACATCCATGCCCGAGGCAGGATTCGAACCTGCGACCGTAGCGGTCGTGCGGTTCCAGACTGTAGCGCCTTTAACCTCTCGGCCACTCCGGCCGGCGCTGCAAAGGGCTCAGCGACATGTTGTGTCTTCCTGCCAACAGCCTGTTCCTCTAGTCGAAGAATTATTGCTTACATCTAAGTACAAAATCAACGGACGTGTACTAAGATTCTTAACAACGAAGTCACGTAACGCTGTTAATATTTTCAGTTCCGATGCTTTTACAGCGTCGGCCGCTGTGGCCGAGCGGTTCTAGGCGCTTCAGTCCGAAACCGCGCAGCTGCTACGGTCGCAGGTTCGAATCCTGCCTCAGGCATGGATGTGTGTGATGTCCTTAGGTCAGTTGGGTTTAAGTAGTTCTAAGTCTAGGGGACTGATGACCTCAAATGTTAAGTCTCATAGTGCTCAGAGCCATTTGAACCACTGTTAAGTCCCATAGAGCTTAAAGCCATTTGAACCATTTTGAGCTTTTACAGCATTTGGTTTCAAAATAGTAGAGCACGTAAATTTAGTGTCCGAAATAGTGCCAGTTTCCGACCTAGATTATGTATGCAATACATACAAATGCAATACATAAAACCATTTTGAGGTTTTACAGCATTTGGTTTCGAGATAGACAGTAGACCACGTAAATTTAGTGTCCGAAATAATGCCAGTTTCCGATCCAGATTCTATATGCAATACATACAAATGCAATACTTACAAAGAGATTTTCGAACCATCACTAGATTTGACAACAAATTTTACTGTTCATATGTCTATGAAATCATCACAGGTGCCAAAATTCTACAGAGCTCGCCCGCTATCGTATGGTCTTAGATATGCTCTTCAGACCGAGCTTATACAACTTTAGGAACTAGGAGACACTGCACTGCTCTCAATAAATCAACGGGCGACGCCTTTGATCGTCTTAAAAATGCCAAATAGATCTTTACACATTTGTGGCGATGTCAAGGCAACTACCAATGCTCAGTTCCACATTGATATCTATCCCATGCATCACCTAAAGGGTTTCTTAACGAAACTGGCCTTGGGCCAATATTTTTCAAAAACCCGTTTAAAAGGCATTCATCTATAATTCCCATTAGATATCAAAAGAAAACAGTTGCTGTCTTAAATAAGCCTTTCGGCTTGTCCCAGTATTATCGCTCATATTAAAAACAAAACACTCAAGAGTAATTGATTCGTGTTATTCTGTATTGCGTTGACTATTTAGACAATACTGTCGTAAAAGGAGCGTCTCAAGTGTTACACCGCGGAATCTCAAATCCCTTTTCAAGCGACTTTTTGAAAAGACTTCCATTATCTATTAGACAAGTGTAGTTTTTTCGCCCCAGTGTTAAATGGCTGAGGCATAGCCGCTGTAGCAACAGCATTGCAATCATGCAACCACGTCGATGCTATAATAAATATGCCCGCACCCGCTAACCTCATACAATTACAGTCTTTTCTTGGCAAGATCATATACTGTGCAGGGTTTATTCCCCAAGCAAAACAAATCGTGCAACCGCTCAATCAGCAGCGCAAAATGGCCGTCAAATTTGTGTGGTCGGTTTCCTGTCAACACGCTTTCCAACGCCTTAAGGAATGCCTCAAACAGATGCCTGATGCCATATACACTGAGCCTGCGGCTGATGCTCGTGACGGAAGTGTGCCACCATGGGATTTCGGCAGTTTTGTCCCAAAAATTCCCGGGCGGCTCTGGAAGACCGGTCACCTATGCCTCCAAAACCGAGGTGCAGCTAAGCTATTCCTTAGTTGAATGAAGGTTTTAGCAACAATTTACGGCGTCAAGAAATTTCATATGTATTTATAAAGCAGCAAAGTTCACCCATTAACCGACCACAAAACTTTAATACCTGGTTTTGGGCGTCAGCGTAAGCTCCCAGAACAGATAACGTGGCGCCTCCAGCAATAGGAGCCGTTATATAACGGATATAACTACGAAATGCACTTTTTGCCCCACCGTCAAAAATGCCACACAGACACTCTATCACACCTTCTCATTTATACTGAAGTAGAATTCTATCGCCACGATACGGTTTGTTTTGCGCTCAACCAGCACCTAAAACAAACCCTGGACAAATTCCCGTTGACAGAACATGGTGGTAGGCACAGGGTCGGCCAGAGCCCCATTCTGCGCAAAGTTTTGTCAGCGGTAAGTTTAAGGATCCTGGAGCACTTACCAAAACAAGCAGACTCAGTATTTCGCAACTATTAGGTTACTGCATAAGTTCGTGGCGTTTTTGTTTTACTTGTTGGTATTCTGGTTGCTATGGGTTTATTTATCGATTGTCATTTTTTATGTGTACTTCACTATTGCTATCTGAATTTTCATATTGTCATTTTGTCATTTGGAGGTAGCGACTGGAGCTTTGGATTCTATAAGATGGAGTGCCAAGTGGAGGAATCGGAACATTTCCGAAATATTCTTCTGTTTGAGTTCAATACAGGGGTGACAGCAGAGGAGGCAGCCAGAAACACTTGCGCCGCATATGGGGTTAACGCCCCTGGACGAAGCACAGCAAGAAAATGGTTTTCCCTTTTTAAGGAGGATCGTTCTGACTTTAATGACACTGCGTTAATCCACAATTATCGACATCATTGCACTCGAGAACTGGCAAATGTGATGAACTGTGATCATTCCACCATTGTGTGACACCTGCAGGCAATGGGGGAGGTTGAAACATAGGGGTATGGGGGCGGCATGCTCTAAGCCAAAATCACAAAAATCAGCGGGTGACCATAAAATAGTGGAAATCAATGTAAAGGCACGAATATTTGCAGGAAAATTAAGACTGCCGGCTGGGATAGCTGAGTATAGCGTATAAGCAATAGTATGAGATCCAGTAGAGTGACAAACGCGGTTGAGTGGTATCGCATTTGATTTCAGCAGTACTGTATACAACAAGACATCAACGATCAGGTTCTAAACGGTGGAACTCAGTATAAAGACAGTAGGCTCTGCGGTGTTAGTGTGCTTGTATGTGCCTATACTGCAGATAGGAGAAAGACGACATTTGCGACAGTGCGTGTTGTGTACATAAACTACGATTGTTACAATGCCACGCGGAAAACAGTCATCATCAGATGAAAATTCAAAAGTCGGTGCGCACAAGGCAATGGGAATCTCTAATCGTCAAATTGCCAAGAAGTTCAACTGTTCAAGGATCATTTCGTTAAACTGGGAGCACGATATGGACAGAACGGAAAATATGGGTTAAGTAGAAAATTATTTGAGCCATCTAAACGGTACTTTTTTCGCAAAATAAGGGGTACAAATCGGTAATCTTCTCAACTTGGTGCTAATTTGTAGTTATCAGTGACTGCCACACGTTTACGACAAATTGTGTCACATGGCAAACGTCTTGCGATCAAGAAACACCTGCAGAAACCTGCTCTAACACGTAAACATAACCATGTTAGATTGGAGTTTCCTGAAAAACGTATGTCATGGACTTCAGAATGGGATAAAGTGATTTTCAGTGATCAGAAGAAGTTTAATTTAGAGGTGCCGGATGGATTTCAGTATTATTGGCATGATACGAGAAAAGAGTAGCAGGTAAGTATCAACAGAAATTTTGGTGGTGGAAGTGTTATGATTTGGACAGCCTTCTGAGTTGAAAGTAAATCATCCATTGCTTGACTGAACACTAGATTGAACTCTAACATGTAGACTGAGACAGAACTGATTAGAGAGATACAATTTATTAGACTTTATGAGAACCTAGAGGACGAAGGTCTAATGTTTCCACAGGATAATGCAACTGAGCGTGTTTCTATTCCAATCAAAAAGTGGTTTGAAGGTAAGGATATCGATGTCTTGCCTGTCCTGCACGTAGCTGTGATATGAACCCAGTGGAAAATCTTTGGAAAATACTTTTAAGGCGTGTTTATCGCAATGGAAGACAATTTGAAGCCGTATGCAGGCTTAAAAGTGAGATACGAGAAGAGTGGGCGACAATTTCAGTGCAAGAACTACAAACCTTAACAAGAGCAATGCCGAAGAGAATTTTTGAGGTAATTAGGAACTAATGGAGTTGGAAAAAATACTTACAATACAGTAACACAACAGGACAGTGAGTAACTTTTTACTATTTTCTATACAGGAAAGGCAAATGCCTTATTTAGTTACTCATATTATGAGAAAAACTATATAATTCCGTCATTATTGTTCACGTTTCATTTGTACCTATTACTCTCATAAAAAATTCAATACAGTATGCTACAGACAGTGTGCTACTTTCGTAGGTACCCCGCCTTTACTGATTTCCACTACTGTATATACATCTCTGGTTACTCGCCATCAATTGGCTCGTGAACAAACCGACCATTCCTATCCTGGTGACGCGTAATGGGGTCTTCCTGATACATATGGTAAAGAAAGGAATAACTGAGCCGAAACAAGGCAGCAACAGCCCGTGCAAAGACCTGCACACATCCACAAAAGATAATATTATGCCTCCAGTGAAATAGCGGCTGTGTTGTGAACTACGAATTGTTTCCCCGAGGTGTAACCGTCACTGATGACATTTATTTCAACAACTGAGACATCTTGCAGACACTATTCAAGAATAACAACCAAGAAGACTGCGTGAAGCGATGCCAACGCCCGCCCACATTCTGCTGGACAGACAAAAAACGCTATACAGGGGTCGGGTTGGGAAGTCATTCCGCACCAACCTTATTCACCTCATCTTCCGCTCTCAGATTTTCATCTTTTCCACTCTCCATTGAACAACCTTCAAGGAACTTGCTTTCCGGATGAAAACGTGACTCGACGAGTTCTTCGCCTCAAAACCACGTGATTTCTACAGTCGCGGAATCGAAAAGCTAGCCCAGCATTGGCAGACTGCTATAAATACTGAAGGAGAATGTATTATTGATGACCAAAGTCTCTGTTGTATATTTTAAACTTGTGGAAAAACTTTACGAACTTATGCTCCAAGTCAATATTGCAAAATTTCTATTACGTATTCCCGAGTATGAAACGGACAACGGTGTTATTAAACACAATGCATACACTATGCTAGCACCTGTACTTTCATTACAGATAAGAACATACCATTATTTCAAGCACATTGGTATGAGATTGTTTAGAGAATTTGATTTAAATTTTGATGTCACTCGGTTGATGACAGAGACGGCCAGGTCATGGATTAATTAAGACTGACCTATACTGATAAGTACAATTTAGGAGGAGACTAAGGGATTTACTGGAGGGCAAGTTCTTCCACTCCATTGATGAGCTTCTTAACAAAACAAATAGTTGTATACATTATTAACTAAATCACCGATCATTAATGTTATATAATTGTCACAGTTTCAGTAAAGTAATGTGATCTGTGGAGTAAATCTTGAAAGCTGGCTTTATGTTTCTACCTTTCAATGTTTAATTTGCTGCTTTCACTGTTTAATTAATTCGTGAATTAGTTAATGCAGGTCTTCTGCAAAGACGCAGTTCTGTACAGCTACCGATTGCGGCGACTACGAACATCTTGGTCATCTTTGTGTCAGTCTGTGAGGTGTTCAGCAAGTATTCTTTGAGTTCTAGCTGAGCCGACCAATCAGGTCACGCCCTGCCTCGCTGGGAATGCTGAATCGCGAGTCTGAATAAGCACGCTACGTCCTGATGTACTCGGAATCTCTTGGCGCGGGTTTCTGTTTGCTATACGATGTGGTGGTAAGATGTAGTTTAATTATGTGCAGGAAGAGCACACTTATATTACGATTTTGTTAATAATTCACAGCGAGAGTATAGTTCTTATATATTTATTTTCTTGACTCGAATCGTGAAGTCACTAAAACCTTATTTGGATGCGTGGCTTACATGTGGAGGTCCAGTCCTTGTAGAGTGTAGAAAAATTTCCGCTACCAGTCACAATAAAAGTTTATTTATTCGTCACTTGACCGGTTTCTGGTTTGTGCCCATCCTCAGGTGTTTACACATTCAAGTACATGTTTATATTGCTGGAGATCACTGTATAAATACAAAGAAAATTATATGCTGGTGACTAAACAGATACAAGTGGAACAATGATAAGTGGTAAGGCTGCATTTGTTGAAAATATATCTGTACGTGCATAAAGATGAAGCATCATTATTGCAATTACGCTGTGGAGACAGTTTTTCCACTTAGTTGCACACTTGTTATCATTTTCACTTCCATGTTTCAGTTTCATAACATTTGGCTGCATATTTCACCACTGCGTCGTGCACTCTTGATATACACTGTGTTTACATACAAACATGTAGGCTATGGTCAAAGAACTTTGATGTAGGAGATGTGAAGATGTTGCTCGTATAGAAACATATATGTTATGGTCAAAGAACTTAGCCATAGGAAGTGCAAGAATGCTGCACATATAGAAACTTAAAAAGCTGTTATGAATTGCGAAGTTTTTTCATCCACATTATAAAATTTTTGATCAACATTTTTTTCAGAGAACTTAGAAATATTCATATGAAATGTTCATATGAAATTACTAGAAGCTATTACAAATTACAAAATTGACAGAACTGTTTTGAGCCACACTGTTGTCAGAGAAGTTAGATCTACGAAGTACAATGATGTTACATATATGCAATTTTGAAAGATTATTACAACTTACGAAAATGACAGTTAAAGCTTTGTTTACAATACGACTTTCACAAATTACGATACTGACACTTGAACTGCTGTATGATTGCTACATCGGATTCCAATAGCATATTACTTTGTTATTATATCAGAGGATATTGAGTTTTTGTTTTTGAATATTTCATGAAATATGTGGAGATAGGTTTTGTTTTCAAACTCAACTTCTTCGTTGAGAATAAAGTGTGGTGAGTTAGAGCTGTGGATGTCAATTTCTAGCTCTTCGAGCAGATTCATTTCCTTTCCTTTGTTGACAGTGTGTAGTATTTGTAAGTTGTCTGTAATGGCTGTGGCTGGGTCACCTTGGTCTTTTACATGCATTGCAAAAATGGATTTATCACAGTTATTTAGCTGGAAGGCATCCATATGCTCATGGTATCTTATAGTGAAACTCCTTCCAGTTTGGCCTACGTAGAACTGTGGGAAATTGTCACATAAAAATTTAAAAATACATGTGGCATTGGTTATTTGTCTTACTGCTGTGAATGATGTGCTGTTGTAGCTTGTTGTTAGTGCTAAAAGAAATTTAAATACCAGTTTTCCGAAAGAGGTTGGCAGTTTGGTATGAAATTTTACCTATAAAGAATATGCAGGCAAATGTGGTTTATTTTTTCTTTCTTGTGAATCTGATTAAGTAGATGTGCATTGTTTCTTTTTGATTTTGTTGTTAAGTTTATCAATTACATCTGGGTTTTATCCTTTTCTACGTGCAGCTTCTCTGATAATGTTAATTTCTTTTTGTTCATCATGGGGGCTGAGTGGGATTTTATGTATACGATTACGTGTAAATCTGAAGAATGCCTTTTTGCGTTGCACTGGATGACATGAAGAGTTGTTAATGACAACATCAGTAGTGGTTAGCTACCTGTAAATCTGGAACGCATGTTTGTTATTTACATTAGATATTGTAAGGTCAAGAAAATTGATTCCTTCATCTACTCGATGTTCTACAGTGAAGCTGATGTTGTTGTGCAGCTGCTGAGATCTTTAGCATGTTTCTCAATCTCCTCAGTTGTACCATTGTACAAGATAATAGTATCATCCACATTCCTTTTTTAGTATATTATTTTATTTTCAAGTGAACAATCTGATCTGAAAATTTTATTTTCTATGTGGTTATTGTAAATATCTGCAAGTATTCCTGCCAAACTATTGCCTATTGCAGACGCTGTGTCTTTTCTGGAAGATTTTGTTTCGAGGTACGTTGCAGAAGCTGTTTACTATTAATTCATCCGATTCGTAGAATGTACAATTCCCAGTAAGCATTTGTCACTGTTTTGCAGGTTGCATAGATCTTACCTTGATTGATTTTCTTAAGTGTTGGAACTCGTCCCACGTGTTTTCAGAGCATTAATATTACACATTTTACTGTGATTTAAGTACTTTCGAGAGTCAGTAATATGGATTTGCATTCAAATACTCTTTCCAATCAAATTTTCCTTGCCAAACACTTACCCACTGAGACAAATTTATGACGACTTGTACTCAGCAGTCAACTTACGATCATTCGATTAGAAAAATATTACTTGCCATTGGCAATTATCTGAATCTTTATTGATTTCTTACAACTATCGATATCAAAACTACCATCAGTTACTGTGAATCTCATACTCCGTCTTCTTTTGATGATCATCCAGCAAAAAAGTTGCTGCTGGTGTTGAAGTATCAGACTGAATCACAGTCCTTCATTTACAGAAAGCGTCATTACCTGATGTTTTGAAATAGCGAGATATTATAACAGACTAGATCCTCATGTCCACAGCACTAAACTTGGCTATGAGATTCGTTACTTTACACACTTATCACGCATGGTGAAAGCATTCATTGACTAGGTAATATTCTACAAAGTCGTTGCAGTCAGATCACGTTACTAGTTTAACTTCTGGGCCTAAATATTGAATATGAGACGTTATACTTTTTAATTTGGGACACATCCGGATTTACTTTCATTAATAATCTGTTTCAAAAACATAGCAGGGAACTTACAGTCTTGTAAGTTGTTTGTCATATTTGAGGATGCTTGGCAACAACGGCTATACTGTAATCTTATACACTACAGTATATCCATACTTAAATGTTTATTGGAAAAATTTTAGCAAATGTCTCAACGAAAACAAAGTTATTCTTTTTTCCTTCTTCCATTTCCGATTTGTGAAAACATCGAAGAAATGTTGGATGGGAACCTGGTGCTGGGTACGTATTTAAAAGCGTTCAGCAAAAGCACCCAGAGGCTGACAACTATCCAAGTGTGAAACTTTCCTGTTGTAAAGTCTATATCAAGGTGGGTATATATTACTTCGATACATTTTGGTACCTGTAATTATAACTAAAAATTATGCTGAATTGAATCAATCATTTCGAAGAGGCCATACATCTACCAAAGAAAAATTTTCGGGAGAAAGAAAAAACTGTTTGGATTGCGAACCAAGGTGCAAAATGTCTTTGCGATCAAACAGCCCATTTTTCAAGGCACAGCTGTAGGCTAATTAAGATAGGATTTCTAGGGTTATTCCCCACTACGGCAGTAAGCTATCGCCGGAGGTGTAGACGTTGTGTTCTAGGCTAAACATCACTAACTACACCTACCTGCATTGAGGTTTCATTTTGCATGTTGGTACGACATTTTCACTGTAGCTCAAATGCTATTTCCTTTGGACTATTGCTCTGTTTATCGCATCACATTTACTTAAACCACCCTTTTTCCTTTTCTTTACACCCTCACAATCACTGACACTATCATTTTCACCCATTTTACACAAAACTATAATAAACTCTTGGGGATGCACACTCAGTTGCCTACGCAAACATATGCTCAGCGGGCAGCCCTTGCAGTGATCACCACGTGACCCAACAGCTGGAGACTCCGAGAAGGCCATATCGCAGGCGATCTTTCCCACGGAACGTGATGTACGACTCTTAATATCTCACACACACTAGAGTGGGTGGAATATGGCCTTTTCACAGGGAATACGCGTTTCTTCGAGTACTTCGAGATTTTGAACTAAAATGGAAATGTGGAAGGTGGAAGGAGTATATAGAAGGTCTATACAAGAACGATGCACTTGAGGACAATATTATGGAAATGGAAGAGGATGTAGATGAAGATGAAATGGGAGATATGATACTGCGTGAAGAGTTTGACAGAGCACTGAAAGACCTGAGTCGAAACAAGGCCCCAGGAGTAGATAACATTCCATAAGAACTACTGACAGCCTTGGGAGAGCCAGTCCTAACAAAACTCTACCATTTGGTGAGCAAGATGTATGAGACAGGCGAAATTCCCTCAGACTTCAAGAAGAATATAATAATTCCAATCCCAAAGAAAGCAGGTGTTGACAGATGTGAAAATTACCGAACTATCAGTTTAATAAGTCACAGCTGCAAAATACTAACGCGAATTCTTTACAGACGAATGGAAAAACTGGTAGAAGCGGACCTCGGGGAAGATCAGTTTGGATTCCGTAGAAATGTTGGAACACGTGAGGCAATACTGACCCTACGACTTATCATAGAACAAAGATTAAGGAAAGGCAAACCTACGTTTCTAGCATTTGTAGACTTGGAGAAAGCTTTTGACAATGTTGACTGGAATACTCTCTTTCAAATTCTGAAGGTGGCAGGGGTAAAATACAAGGAGCGAAAGGCTATTTACAATCTGTACAGAAACCAGATGGCAGTTATAAGAGTCGAGGGGTATGAAAGGGAAGCAGTGGTTGGGAAGGGAGTGAGACAGGGTTGTAGCCTATCCCCGACGTTATTCAATCTGTATATTGAGCAAGCAATAAAGGAAACAAAAGAAAAATCCTGAGCAGGTATTAAAATCCATGGAGAAGAAATAAAAACTCTGAGGTTCGCCGATGACATTGTGTCAGAGACAGCAAAGGACTTGGAAGAGCAGTTGAACGGAATAGACAGTGTCTTGAAAGGAGGGTATAAGATGAACATCAACAAAAGCAAAACGAGGATAATGGAATGTAGTCGAATTAAGTCAGGTGATGCTGAGGGAATTAGATTAGGAAATGAGATACTTAAAGTAGTAAAGGAGTTGTGCTATTTGGGGAGCAAAATAACTGATGATGGTCGAAGTACAGAGGATATAGAATGTAGACAGGCAGTGGCAAAGAGAGCGTTTCTGAAGAAGAAAAATTTGTTAACAACGAGTATAGATTTAAATGTCAGGAAGTCGTTTCTGAAAGTATTTGTATGGAAGTTTAACGTGGACGAGAAATAGTTTGGACAAGAAGAGAATAGAAGCTTTTGAAATGTGGTGCTACAGTAGAATGCTGAAGATTAGATGGGTAGATCACATAACTAATGAGGAGGTATTGAATAGAATTGGGGAGAAGAGGAAGGGTGACCAAGAGATGAATACACTAAGCAGATTCAGAAGGATGTAGGCTGCAGTAGGTACTGGGAGATGAAGAAGCTTGCACAGGATAGAGTAGCATGGAGAGCTGCATCATACCAGTCTCAGGACTGAAGACCACAACAAGAACATGGAAATGTGGTGGAGATGGACATAGGGCCTTTTCGAAATTATTGATTCCGTTGTATTTTTGATATTTAAATTGTTTGCTTTGCTTTACCAAGATTCCATAATATGATTGTGTGCATTTGGCTGTGTTGAATTGTTTGCCACACATTATTTAAACGTTTTACGCATCGTTACTCATCTTTGATCGTTTTTATTCATGTGTGAAAATTAATTGCAGTTTGAGCAATATTCTAGCTCTTTCAAGAGCATGTTTTGGCTGCCTGATAATTCATATTTCGTTGATCAGCAAGTGGAACACCGTTTCTGAGGTACGATTACTTTTATTATCCGCAGTAGACACCAAACACATTCTAAACGTGCAGCATGCACTCACCATTCTCACTCAGTTACACGTATCACATAAAAGACTACAGGCAGGAGGCAAAACACTTACACTAGGACTAGATGTCAAAACGAAAATCATTAGTCCCGTCTCAGCACATCACAACTCATTTAAAACACCGGAATTTGTCACTTTCCTAATAATCTCTCGAACGCTTGTCAGTGCTTACGAAGAATACTGGCGTAACCAGAGCCACTTAAATAAAATGCTTTTCCGTCGAATGACACTAAGCACGAGTCAACATTACAGACCACGTGATTCTATAAAGATCTTCATCAACAGGTTCGAATCTAGGGCCGATATTACTACTGAATCAACAGGCTCTATTCTAGGGCCAATATTATTAATATACACTCCTGGAAATTGAAATAAGAACACCGTGAATTCATTGTCCCAGGAAGGGGAAACTTTATTGACACATTCCTGGGGTCAGATACATCACATGATCACACTGACAGAACCACAGGCACATAGACACAGGCAACAGAGCATGCACAATGTCGGCACTAGTACAGTGTATATCCACCTTTCGCAGCAATGCAGGCTGCTGCTCTCCCATGGAGACGATCGTAGAGATGCTGGATGTAGTCCTGTGGAACGGCTTGCCATGCCATTTCCACCTGGCGCCTCAGTTGGACCAGCGTTCGTGCTGGACGTGCAGACCGCGTGAGACGACGCTTCATCCAGTCCCAAACATGCTCAATGGGGGACAGATCCGGAGATCTTGCTGGCCAGGGTAGTTGACTTACACCTTCTAGAGCACGTTGGGTGGCACGGGATACGTGCGGACGTGCATTGTCCTGTTGGAACAGCAAGTTCCCTTGCCGGTCTAGGAATGGTAGAACGATGGGTTCGATGACGGTTTGGATGTAACCGTGCACTATTCAGTGTCCCCTCGACGATCACCAGTGGTGTACGGCCAGTGTAGGAGATCGCTCCCCACACCATGATGCCGGGTGTTGGCCCTGTGTGCCTCGGTCGTATGCAGTCCTGATTGTGGCGCTCACCTGCACGGCGCCAAACACGCATACGACCATCATTGGCACCAAGGCAGAAGCGACTCTCATCGCTGAAGACGACACGTCTCCATTCGTCCCTCCATTCACGCCTGTCGCGACACCACTGGAGGCGGGCTGCACGATGTTGGGGCGTGAGCGAAAGACGGCCTAACGGTGTGCGGGACCGTAGCCCAGCTTCATGGAGACGGTTGCGAATGGTCCTCGCCGATACCCCAGGAGCAACAGTGTCCCTAATTTGCTGGGAAGTGGCGGTGCGGTCCCCTACGGCACTGCGTAGGATCCTACGGTCTTGGCGTGCATCCGTGCGTCGCTGCGGTCCGGTCCCAGGTCGACGGGCACGTGCACCTTCCGCCGACCACTGGCGACAACATCGATGTACTGTGGAGACCTCCCGCCCCACGTGTTGAGCAATTCGGCGGTACGTCCACCCGGCCTCCCGCATGCCCACTATACGCCCTCGCTCAAAGTCCGTCAACTGCACATACGGTTCACGTCCACGCTGTCGCGGCATGCTACCAGTGTTAAAGACTGCGATGGAGCTCCGTATGCCACGGCAAACTGGCTGACACTGACGGCGGCGGTGCACAAATGCTGCGCAGCTAGCGCCATTCGACGGCCAACACCGCGGTTCCTGATGTGTCCGCTGTGCCGTGCGTGTGATCATTGCTTGTACAGCCCTCTCGCAGTGTCCGGAGCAAGTATGGTGGGTCTGACACACCGGTGTCAATGTGTTCTTTTTTCCATTTCCAGGAGTGTAGGTTTGCGCGGTATTTCCGGAGGACCGTAAAGGAATTGTGAAACAGATTTCTCAGGGGTATAACTTGCGATGCTGAGTCTTTTCAAGAGCACACCGAAACCGCTTTCCCTTTAATCATCCTGATGCCCAAGGCGACGCTAAACGCCGCTGTTCGCCAAGATTACAGGAGGCAGTCCCCTGGAGTGCCATTAGTGTACATGCTCTGTGTATCAAGCGTACTGCAGCGCCCTATCTAACTTCTCCTAAAGTTGCATACTGAAGCGGAAATGGCTGTAATTTGTTGGTGCTGGATACAATTAATGAGCTCTTTTAGCAGCCAGATCGCCGTCCACAGAAAACTTCTAAACATAACGTAAGATAATCCATTCTGGGAATAGAAAATCTAGACAATTTTTGGGTGTTATGACACTGATACTGGCAAGATATCGATCGATTTACATAAACTGATGTTCGCGCGTTTCAAGGATACTCCATACAATTTAGGGGATGCGCTTGGCAGTGGCCTACTGCGTTATGCACATCAAATTGCGCGCGACACTGACTACAGTGGTTTCAAAGGAAATAGTGCTACAGAACTGGAGGACGTAAGATGAAATTACAAACAAAATTTCATCTTGGCAAAGCACAGAAAATTGCGGAATCGGCCCGAAAACTTGTAGATGACATAAAAAAAATTGTCTCATCGTTCAGTAAGGACTTTGTTTTTAACTCCGAACAATCAGGATTTGAAGAGGAAATCCGTATGAAAGGAATCCTGGAAATCAGTGGTACGAAGAGAGTTTTATAAAGGTCAACTAACACCAAAACCTTAACGCATTCGTATATAATTATTGCAACAGTTAATTCGGACAGTAAATTGGCTGGAGAGTTATTTATTGTGCTGCGAGAAGCTGTGCGTGCTCTGCCTCCTGCAATTCTTTCTCGTGTGCGTGATCTTGCAAGGGCAGTAGGGAATATTTAGGTCGCAGAAGCAAGAGAGGGAAAATGGACGCAAGAGAACTGTAACTATGGTATGACCTCTGTAACTATGGTATGACCTCTACTTTTGGCCAATAGCTGATCAAAATTGTATCATTTGCTTGATTCCTGGTCTGTGTATAAAAATCATACTCTTTTAGAGTAAATTACCCCTCTGGAAAAGTATGTGACATTGCAGTTCATAACCCCTGGAACCATTGGACAAATTCAGCAACTGGATGTTTGTTTTTTCCGTGCCCATAAAACATATTACCGCGCTGTCTGCAGCTTCGCCTTAAGGCATAGCTCGTTTTACGATTAGCTCCACGACAGACTGTTTCGCATTCGGTTGCATGTTATCACATTCCATCAGTTCTCATCACTCCTTTACACCAATATGATTCTGTATGCATTCTTTAAGAGTGGATACCTAGCTGAACGTCCTTCACGATTTTTTAACTCCCAAGGAGTTTGGCTTCGATCTTGCTGGCGCGAACCTTTGTGATTGCCGTGCCGTGCCATTTTTTATTCGGTACTTATGGTGCAAGTTAATGATTTTTTTTAACATTTCTTGACTGTCGACGATACCCATTTTGTGAAGTGTAACATAGAAGGGCGATCTCTGCACCTCACGGACGTTCATTTTGTGTCGTCCTCATGATGCACGCGGTGAGTCATTATTAGCTAATATATTTCCTGTCATAACTGTTTACGCACCACTTTCAAATGAGCCATACTAAAGCGACCTCGCAGTCAAGGGGCTCCTTATCAGACCCACACGTTCCGACGCCGCTGGACATCGGCTATCCGGCTTACAGCATGGCCGGACATCCTATGTACTCTATCCGGCCAAAGAGCTATCTGTTTCATCTCTAGTTCCGACCTACATCGCTAAAGAGATTATTCGGCTGTTGCTCTGGCCATGGGTTGCCGAGATCTGGGTCGTCACCACTCACCAGGAACTATTAGTATTGATGAACACTGGCAATAGAGTTAAAGCAGCATGAATGACTTGACGTTACCTGTCGTGCGAGCTGAGTTGGACTCGATGCCCGCCCGCGATGCAGCCAATGTTTCTACCCTATTTGGCAGCTATGTATACTATTTTTCAGGACCTGTACATCTGAAAATACCTTACAAATTTAATAATATATTCTTCATTCATTTTTTTATCTGCTGCTCTTTCTGGTGCGGTGCTTTTAATGGGCAGCAGAGTGTTTTGTAGATTGATTCTAATTCGTGCATTAAAAAGTAAATTAGTGGACGGGACGATTCAAAAAAAAAGGACAGCTTTCAATCGTTTATTACAGACAAATTACGAGGGCAGTTCAGTAAGTAATGCAACACATTTTTTTTCTGAAACAGGGGTTGTTTTATTCAGCATTGAAATACACCAGGTTATTCCCCAATCTTCTAGCTACACAACACTATTTTTCAACGTAATCTCCACTCAATGCTACGGCCTTACGCCACCTTGAAATGAGGGCCCGTATGCCTGCACGGTACCATTCCACTGGTCGATGTCGGAGCCAACGTCGTACTGCATCAATAACTTCTTCATCATCCGCGTAGTGCCTCCCACGGATTGCGTCCTTCATTGGGCCAAACATATGGAAATCCGACGGTGCGAGATCGGGGCTGTAGGGTGCATGAGGAAGAACAGTCCACTGAAGTTTTGCGAGCTCCTCTCGGGTGCGAAGACTTGTGTGAGGTCTTGCGTTGTCATGAAGAAGGAGAAGTTCGTTCAGATTTTTGTGCCTACGAACATGCTGAAGTCGTTTCTTCAATTTCTGAAGAGTAGCACAATACACTTCAGAGTTGATCGTTTGACCATGGGGAAGGACATCGAACGGAATAACCCCTTCAGCGTCCCAGAAGACTGTAACCATGACTTTACCGGCTGAGGGTATGGCTTTAAACTTTTTCTTGGTAGGGGAGTGGGTGTGGCGCCACTCCATTGATTGCTGTTTTGTTTCAGGTTCGAAGTGATGAACCCATGTTTCATCGCCTGTAACAATCTTTGACAAGAAATTGTTACCCTCAGCCACATGACGAGCAAGCAATTCTGCACAGATGGTTCTCCTTTGCTCTTTATGGTGTTCGTTTAGACAACGAGGGACCCAGCGGGAACAAACCTTTGAATATCCCAACTGGTGAACAATTGTGACAGCACTACCAACAGAGATGTCAAGTTGAGCACTGAGTTGTTTGATGGTGATCCGTCGATCATCTCGAACGAGTGTGTTCGCACGCTCCGCCATTGCAGGAGTCACAGCTGTGCACGGCCGGCCCGCACGCGGGAGATCAGACAGTCTTGCTTGACCTTGCGGCGATGACGACACACGCTTTGCCCAACGACTCACCGTGCTTTTGTCCACTGCCAGATCACCGTAGACATTCTGCAAGCGCCTATGAATATCTGAGATGCCCTGGTTTTCCGCCAAAAGAAACTCGATCACTGCCCATTGTTTGCAACGGACATCCGTTACAGACGCCATTTTAACAGCTCCGTAAAGCGCTGCCACCTGTCGGAAGTCAATGAAACTATACGAGACGAAGCGGGAATGTTTGAAAATATTCCACAGGAATTTTCCGGTTTTTTCAACCAAAATTGGCCGAGAAAAAAAATGTGTTGCATTACTTATTGAACTGCCCTCGTATGAAAGATCTCTCTGGGTAAATGAAGGTTCAAACTTTTATGTTTGCACAGACACTATACCACATACATGAGCACCATGCGTTGCTCGAGAGTCCTTTAAATTCCACACAGGATTCACAGGTCCCTGTTTATTGAATCGACAGCTACAACAATTTGATTTCTCAGCTCTTGAACAGTACCTTTCGTAGGTGGGACAAAGACCTGTCTTTTATTACTCCCACAGAAAAAAATTGAAAGGTTTGAGGGCTGGTGACCTGAGAAGAAAAAGGTAGTGAACAAGATCTTATTGTTCACCTCTTCCGGCACAACGTTTGGGGTAGCGTTGTTAACATAACGCCGCATCTCAACGTGAAAGAGAGGCGGGGCGCCGTTATACATAAAATAAAATCATTAGAATCTCCGTGAAGCTGAGGAAACAACCAGTTTTGCAGCACGTACAGGTATGAAATTTCTGTCACACTCTCATCCGCAAAAAAGAAAGGTCCATAATTTTATGAACAGAAATGGCACAAAACACGTTCAGTTTCGGTGAGTCTCTTTCATGTTCGACGACGACGTCAGCGTTTTGTGACCCCCAAATGCCTCCATTATGGTGGTTTACTTACTATAACCGATAGATGAAACGTAGATGGAACGTAGATTCGTTCGAAAAGATGAATCGTTCGGATAAAGTGTCCTCTGCACATCCTGGGGACTTGAAATGAGAAATGCGTACTCTCTGTTAATGCCGCCTGGACATAATTGCTGCAGAAACTGCAACTTTTAAGGCTTCATATCCAGGTGTCGTTTCAAAACACGCCACACCGCTGTTTGAGGGCCGACCGCTGTGGCCGAGCGGTTCTAGGCGCTTCAGTCTGGAACCGCGCGACCGCTACGCTCGCAGGTTCGAATCCTGCCTCGGGCATGGATGTGTGTGATGTCCTTAGGTTAGTTAGCTTTAAGTAGTTCTAAGTTATAGGGGAATGATGACCACAGATGTTAAGACTCTTAGTGCTCAGAGCCATTTGAAATCGCTGTTTGAGGAAGTTGAAGTTCCTGCTCTGTCTGATTTGTGGACTTCGAGAGCTCCGTGTGGACGCATCACGAATACACCCGACATTTTCATCAGAAGTGTGTGGCCGACCAGTGCTCCTCCATTTGCATTTGCAGCTAAGTTCCAAGAATTTTGTATGCCAGTCATAAATCTGTTTGTACTGAGGCGGCTTCTTGTTAAATCGACTGCTCAATGCACGGTGCCCTAGAACAATGGATTGACTTCGCGCAAATTCCAACACACAAAATGATTTCTCTTGTGGTGGAGTCGCCATGTTGCTACCAACAAACACAGCGCAGCTGTGTGAAAACTTCGAACCTCCTTCTATCCAGTGACATGCGCAATATGTTTCTATCTTTCACAATATGTCTGTAATAAACTAATGAAACGTGTTCTTTCTTTTCGAATCACCCGATACAGTAGATTTGCCCGTAGAGCGCAAAGCCCAGTTCCCCAGATTACGAGAAAACGACATTAGTCGGACCTAGATCGAATCTGTGCAGCGGATTAACGACCGTAGACTGGCACACTGGCCATGCTGGGTTTGTGGTTTAGGTGGTTTCCCACGCTCGTTTAGGCAACTACAGGGCTGGTCCAAAAATTCTGCCTTCGAAAATACGACACTCAACCAGTTGCAAAACGATGATACACGTAACAAGGTTTACACGATTCACAGAAAGATGGCATTCATGAGTTCCCTCCCTTAGTCTACCTCGACACCTGTAACTCAGGAGATGTATACAGCTGCAAAGGTAAATAAAATTAAATTTGCCAAATCCTGAAAAAGCAGAACCCACACTAGAGGGATTAAACGTTTTGGAAGAGAAAAATGAAAGAAAAGTATATATTCTAAGGTGACAAAAGTCATGGAATATCTCCTAACATCGTGGCGGACCCCGTCCTGCATAGAGTAGTGCAGCAACTCGACGTGGCATAGACTCAACAATTCGATGGAAGTCACCTGCAGAAATATTGAGCCATGCTCCCTCTATGGCTATCCGTAATGCGAAAGTGTTGCCGGTGCAAGAGTTTATACACGAACTAACCTGTCGATTGTGTCCCATAATTGATCGATTGGATTCACATCGGGCGACCTGAGTGGCCAAATCTTCTGTTCGAATTGTCGAGAATGTTCTGCAAACTCATCGCGAACAATTGTCCGCCGATCACATGGCGCATCGTCATCATAAAAATTCCATCGTTGTTGGGAACATAAACTCCATAAATGGCTGCAAATGATCTCCAAGTAATCGAACATAACAATTACCAGCCAATGATCGGTTCACTTGGACTAGAAGACCCAATCCACCCCATTACAGAGCCACCACCAGCTTCACAGTGCCTTGTTGGCAACCTGGATCCATGACTTAGTGAGGTCTGCGCCGCACTCGATCCCCACTGTCAGCTCCTACCAAATGAAATCGGGACTCATCTCACTAAGCCACGATTTTCCAGTCGTCTAGGATCCAACCGATATGGTCACGAGCCCAGGAGGGACGCTGCTGGCGATGTTGTTCTACTAGCGAAGGCACTTGTCTCCTGCCATAGCCAATTAACGCCAAATGGCATCTCACTGTCCTAACGGATACGTTCGCCACAAGTCCCACATTGACTTCTTCGGCTTTTTCATGCAGTGTTGCTTGTCTGTCAGCACTGACAACTCTATGCAAATGCCAGTGCTATCTGTGGTGAGAGGTAATTCCTGGAACTTGATATTCTCGGAACTTTCTTGACGCTGTGGGTCTAGTAATACCGAATTCTCTAACGAGTTCCGAAATGGGATGTTCTATGCGTCTAATTCAACTACCATCACGCATTCAAAGTCTGTTAATTCCCATCGTGCGGCCATAGCCACGTGAATCACCTGCGCACAAATGACAGCTCCGCCAATGCACTGCCCTAATATATCGTGTGTACGCGATACTACAGCCATCGGCATATCCGTATATGTTGATGTAGCTACCCCGTGACTTTTGTCACCTCAGTGTAATGCTCTTCCCTGTCAGAAAACGCTAGCAACAGGTAAGTGGCTCACTGGCATGGAGTAGGCCAGACGACTGTGTGGAACATTATCCACAACTGCCATTGTCCGCAGCTCGTGGTCGTGCGGTAGCGTTCTCGCTTCCCGCGCCCGGGTTCCCGGGTTCGATTCCCGGCGGGGTCAGGGATTTTCTCTGCCTCGTGATGACTGGGTGTTGTGTGATGTCCTTAGGTTAGTTAGGTTTAAGTAGTTCTCAGTTCTAGGGGACTGATGACCATGGATGTTAAGTCCCATAGTGCTCAGAGCCATTTTCGAGCCACAACTGCCATTTTTCGTATCACAAATTTGCCTCCGCAACGGACAATTATGTCGCCGGTTCGTCGCGTAGGCCACCACGGCGCTGTAATTTCTGTCATTCATCCTATTCACAGATGAAGTTACCTCTACGATGGACGGTACTGTCAGCCTTCACAACACGCACCTGTGGGCTTCGGGGAATTCCCATGGTAGACTGGTAGCGAACCATCCTGGATTGAGAGAAACCCATGTTTAAAAAAAAACGGTGGGTAAAATTGGGTTTGGGTTTGAATGGGTTTTATTGGTTCTTTGAGACCTCTTTCGTATTCACAATTACATAGTTACTACGATTATTTAAAACAGTAACCCCTTCTTACAACTACTTTATTCGTTTTCGCACTGTAGGGCCTGCAGCGTAATATGAACTGATAAGCCAAAACATTATGACCGCTGCCCATCGCGAGGCACGTGACGCGGTAACATAAGTATACAAGCGAAGCAGAGACGGACGATGGATCACCCTACCGAAGATATGGGCTGCGAATGGGGAAATCCATTGAAATAAACTATTATGACAAAGAACGGATTATTATTAAGCAGAGTCTGTGTCGTATCTCGAAAGCGGCGGAGGAGGTCGAATGTTCACGTCCTACAGTCGTGAGTATCTACGGAAAGAGGTAGAGGGACAGTGAAACTACCGCTAGGCGCTAAATGGTTGGACGTTCACGATCCTTCAACGAACGCGGGGTTCAGAGGCTTGTCTGTTCTGTAAAATGGGATAGATTGCGATCTGTGCCAGCTATGTTGAAAGAGCACAATGCTGGTGCACACACAAGCGTTTCGGAGCACACCGTTCATCGTACATTGTTGAAAATGGAACTCCGCAGCAGACCACCCCTACGAATTCACATGGTGAGCCAACGACATTGTCAGTTACGTCAGCAGTTGGCGCAGGACCATCGGTATATGACCGTCTATCAATGGGAGCATGTCATCTCTTCGGATGAATTACATTTTTGCTGCATTAGGTGAATGATCGTCTCCCCAATGGCGTCATCGAGGTTAACGGCGGCTCGAAACGTGCAGCGGGCCACGGAAGCAGGCTGGTGGGAGCAGTATTATACTATGGCAGACATTCTCCTGCGCTTGCATGGGACCTGTGGCAGTAATCGAAGACACGCTGACAGCTGCGAACCACCTGCAGCCCTTAATGCTTGATGTTTTCCCTGGCACCGATGTCATCTTTCAGCAGTGTAATTGTCCATGTCTCGGAGCCAGAACCGTGTTACGCTGGTTTCAGGAGCATTACGGTGAACTCACATGGATGTCTCGGCAACCAACTTCGCCTGATGTAAATCCTATGGAACCCATCCGGGTCGGTATGTGACGCCATCACCATGTACGCAAATCAGCAGCCCGTTATTTACGGAAATTACATAACCTTCGCGTAGACATCTGACGCCACACACCTACATGCCAAAAAACTGTCGGATCCGTGATACACAGAATTAGTGATGTACTTCGTTCCGAAGATGGACGAACAAGTTATTATGCAGGTGTTTTGGCTCATCAGTATAGGTCACAGTAGGACATTTTAATGAATAGTTAATTCCTGTCAGCTGGTTAGAGTTTATTATTCTTTCGAACTAGAAGATTATTTTGGCGTTAATGCCATTTTCTTCTCCAACATTCAATCAGTATACAAAGTATAGATGTCGTCAATTATTTGGAAATTTACACAGAATATGTACAGAGGTATACTTAGGTTAAGTGGTTCATAACGTATGTACATACCGCATCTGTGTTTGGTTGTTGCTTTCTTGCTGAGTTATATTATGAACATTTATGTATTTTTCGTAAGATTTCACAGTTGGTTCTATACTGGCAGCTTTACATGGAGGTAAAAAAAGAAAGGAGATGACGCTATACACTTAGGGCTGTACGTTGTTTTGAGGCCAGAATGGGCGGGGTCTGCTGCCATCTTAAATAGCCAAAACATTAGCAGACTGCTGTTTACGATTCCTTCTTGTTCATTATTTCTGTCGGGTGCACGCAACAGCTCTTTTAAATATTAACATTTACAGTGCTTATAGGAATAACTTAGTGTCAGGAAGCCAATTTCGATCGTTTTTCTGTTCTTGATGTGTATTTAGCAGTACGACACATTTGGCCTCGTTAATATAAATGGTTTTTTGTTGATGTACAGGATGTATAAAAAAGAACAATCTGATTTGGCACGTCTATATTTCTGAAACTGATAAACAGATACAATGAGTTTTGTTTTTTGATGAACGGAAAACTCAAAAAGTTTCTTCTCTTGCCTTTTCGTAGGTGTTCAATACGCATCCTTGAGATGCATATGTCAATGCGGTATCCAAATTGTTCCCACGCTGCAGCGAGCATGTCTTGATTTGCAGCTTCCTCAGCTGCTGTTATGTGATGTGCAGCGAGCATGTCTTGAGTTACAGCTTCTACAGCTGCTGTTATGCGATGTCTCAGTTCATTCATTGTTGTTAATAACGGAGGCACATAAACAAAGTCTTTTATAAACCACGCACAAGAAATAATACAGTTAGGTCCGGTGACCTTGGAGGTCAGTAATGTAAGGCTGTATCATTCGGTCCAGTGCGACCGAACCATCGGTCAGTAATCCTTTGATTTAAAAATTCTCGCACTTCCAGATACCAGTGTGACGGTTCCCCATCCTGTTGGTAAAATTCGAGAGTTTGCTTTTTTCAACAGTACGTTGTTCACGCACATATATCAGATAACGTAACTGTTATGATTTTTGAAATCGGATGATTTCTTTTATACACCCCGTATTTCAAATAATCAAGACGAGAAGGGTGTGATGCGAAAAGGATGCTTTCGTAATCCATGTAATGCCACTTTTACTGTATGTGTACCGTAGCACGTGAAGCTGGAACTCCGAAACCAATGCTTGTTTGGATATTGGTACTGCTTCTTGGCCGGCCGGGGTGGCCGAACGGTTCTAGGCGCTACAGTCTGGAACCGCGCGACCGCTAGGTCGCCGGTTCGAATCCTGCCTCGGGCATGGATGTGTGTGACGTATTTAGATTAGTTAGATTTAAGTAGTTCTAAGTTCTAGGGGACTGATGACCTAAGAAGTTGAGTCCCATAGTGCTCAGAGCCATTTGAACCATTTTGAACTGCTTCTTGTTCGTTACGGTTTCAGCTCGTATGCACAATGTTTCTAATGTTCAAGTTTGCAAAAAACTTACCTACATGTTCTTTGTTAGCCCATAAACGTTTGCAATGAGGAAAGAAGCAAGGAATGCTTTCGCATCTTGTATATATAAAAAATGTGAACGATTATTGACAAGTATATAAAAAAAAGACTGCGTAGAGGCATATCTCAATGCAGAAAAGAGTTCTTATATTATTAGACTGTCAGTGCATTAGTTTCACTGTAGTTTACACATTTTATAATTTTGAAATCATACCTATGTTGCGTAATTTAGTGTGTGCACAGGAATAGCATTTATTGGGTGAAAGGACGATATAATTTTTAAACATGTTCCAGCACTGTGCAATACTATGAATGTGATTAAGGGAATGGTCTCCAACTCTTAGACCCCGTGAAATGAATATTTTGCTTTAACATGTATGTAAGTCTTCTTGTTTGTAATGATTAGTCCAACCTGTGTAACATGTAGGCCTACATTTCCAACAGACAGATATTAGACAGTAATTCCTACATCATCATTTACACATTACAATGATAGTCTTCCGCGGAATCAGAGGAGCTCTAAAAGAAAAACTTCTTCAGCTTCGTTTCGAATTTTACTTTCCTATGTGTCAGCCATTTTATATTACTTGCCATGTTATCAAAACCTTTGGTTACAGCATTGTGAACACCAGACAATATTAATGTGGTGTAATGAATGTTATTATTTTCTTCTAGTAGTTTAATTATGTCCATCACTGTTACTGTTGAAATTCAGTGGATTATTTACAACAAACTTCTTGAGGGAATAACTGTACTGTGAAGCGGATGCTCACACACCGAGCAGCAGGCAGGCACGAAGAAAAATGTGTTCACGTACGTTTTCGGCCAAAGCCTTCTTCAGAAAGAAAGCAAAGCATACACACACACACACACACACACACACACACACACACACACACATTAATACAAGCATACACACA